>NW_027526203.1:187223369-187465869 GCF_048455015.1 Haemaphysalis longicornis
ACAAAACGGCAAGCTAACGCTGCACCATGTATTCGTAACGGCGGCGCAAATGCGCACCGTTTAATGAAAGTGCACGCATAGTGTGTAGGTACGCAAAAGAGCGGCGCACCGCAGCAGGCGAGCCTGCGGTCCGCTGGACTCGCTGGCTTTTTAAAGCGCGATCATAGCCGATTGCATCCCTCTTCTGTTTTGATCTGCTGTTTTTGACAGGTCTTTGTCACCTAGCGTATTAGTTTAAACTAGAAATTGTACTTAAAATTTCACTTCGTACGACCATCGATCGGTGAACCCGCGAGTAGCAGACGCCGTCACGGTCCCGGCACTTTCGTTGGAGCTGTAAACGTGTTTAGCGCTGCAAAGCTTTTTCCCCTAATGCCAAGTTGATCGCCGAAATAGATCGGACGCGTCGGGGATGAGCTGGTGACCACGTCGCAAAATAATCGGGAGCGTCGAGCTCATTTTGCTTCTGTCAACACGGGATCCTATGGGACCCGCGCAGGTTTGTACTACCCGGAAGTACTGCCCGGAAGCCGCTTGCGCAGCGCCCCCTGGGCAGCGCAGGAGGCCTATATATGACCGGGGAAAGAACGCGTTTCGAATGACGAAACCAGCCTGTGGGGAAGAGCGAGTTGTAAGGCTGCGTTCTTCGTTTTCCGCTTCGCACAGTCCATCCCGCCATGTTCAGCTTCGGTCTCAAAGGCGCGCCGCCGTATTGCTTCTCGGAAATAATGGATCGGTGTTTCGTGGTCTGTCAGAGTACGCGCTCCTTATCTCGACAATGTCGCCAGCTTTTCTAGCGCACGGCTAGGAGCGAGTAGAGCACTTACGAGTCGTGCTGAGCAGGCTCAGAGAAGCAGGCCTACCAATCAAACAGTCGAAGTGTCACATAGGATAGGCCGAAGTGACGTATCTAGCGCATGTGGCGGTGGTAGCGCGGCCGTCGCAGACCGTCGGAAATCAAAGTGGCCGCAGTCGTAAACTATGGCCGACCAACTACTAAGTCAAAGATACCGACTTTCGGGTTTGGCTGGAAATTACCAGCATTATGTGAGAGATTACTCAGCACTGGCTAGTCCTTTGACTGACACTTTCAGAAAGACTGAGCCAGTGAGGTTAGAATGGGGCACAAAGTAGGAGGACGCGTTTTAAGCGCTGAAACGAGCCTTGAGCGAGGAGCCAATTCTAACGGTCCCCGACTTCTCGAAAGGTTTGTTATTCAGTGTGATCGAGCGATCGTGGCATGGAAGCTTTACTATGCCAAGAGGATGCGAACGACCAGTTTTGTACTTCAGCCGCAAGCTAACTTGCAGGAAAGAGGCTTACAGTACATCCGAAAAGGAATGTGGCTGCATCGTATGGGCAGTGCAGAAGTTTGCGTGCTATGTAGCCGGTAACGCTAACACAGATGCACTAAGCCGGGCGTTCTAAGTAGGGCAGCCTTCGTCCTCCCCGTGTCTTTCGTATCGTTTCTTCGTGAGTAGCTTTTATCTTAGCAGGTAGATGGGAGCAAAATCATTGCCCTCATTTGCTGCCTTAGTTGATTATTTCAGCACCACGTGATTTCAAGTAATCGACCTTACTTATCATTTATTGTCGCGTGTTATGTTTGACACTTAGTGTGAGTTCTTCTTTTAAGTGTTTTACGTCCCGCATGGGCCTCTTGGTGTAGAGGGTCCAAATTTGGGAGAGACACTTAGCTAGGAGAGTTTGTCACGTTTTAGAGTCTGGTGTTCTGACAGAGGACAGAGGGTGCTTGCTTGCGCTGGGTGTTGCCTGTTGCCGGTCGGTTCTTTGCAAGCTCCAGAACGATGAGCAACCGGTGCTGAGGACAAACCGGAAGAGCAGGACGAAGCTGGTCGAGACACCTGGGCAGCACGGCGAGGTACCTGTGATCCGGACCTGGCAGGCGCTATCTGTTCATGGAGAGGAACTTGGTGGAGCCGCCCTTTTCCTGGGGCACTGGAGATGTACCTGGATGAGCCTGGCGAACGAGCGCGCCCAGAATCCGAGCCACGTGGAGGCAGCTCGTCCTCACGGCGCATTGTCTGGCGGCGGGGGTGCTGTTGTGCCAGAGCGCCTGGCCCAAATGCGTTGCACGAGGCGACGCCCCAACAGCGAGGCTGAGTCACGCCTCTCCCTTTCAAAGCTGCGGCGCGGCCGAATCCCGCATCTCAGAACGACCAAATAAGGGCATGTCGCTACGCCTGGAGGCGAGGTCACGGAGATGGTGGGGGTATCGCCCTCCCTTTCCCCATTGGCGGCGCCGCTGACTCACCGCCTGGCTACCATTCGTCGGAATTCAAACTTCAGGCAGCGAGAGCCCTGATTGGAGCTATTTGAACTTCTCGGGGCCCCAACGAACTTCCCGGGGTATAAAAGAAGCCCGGAGGCTCTCATCGTCGGCATTCCTCGGCGGCTTCTCTCCAGCGGCACTTTTGGAGGCACGGAGTGAAAGGGTGCTGTCGCCTTTGTGCGAGTCATGTAAAGTTTGCTTACCCTGTACATACTGTATATAAATGTTACTTCAAGTTTTCGTCGGCTCGAGGATTTCATCGCTCTGCTCTGCGTCGCGTCGCTAGCGGACGGAGCAAGGCAACGACGCTTCACCTCTGACTGCGTTCGGATGGCCAGTCGCAACAGTTGGGGGCAGCGGTTAGAGGGCCCAGTCCCAACAGCGGTTACAGCGTCGGGATGGCCGATTCCAAACGTCGGTGACGAGCTGGATGTGAGTCACAACCTTGGCGACCGCCCTGGGATGGTCATTCCCAAAAGTAGGCAGACAGGGGCTGGACAGCAGCATCTCCCATTGCTCTTCTGTAGTTGACTGAAACAAAGGAGGGTGCTCAGAGATAAGGGCCACACCCCGACTATGTGGCGGTGTGTTCCTACTTCTGAGCAAAATGTACACTCAGCGTCGTAGCGATTTGTGTGATTTAAGTGAAAACGCGTCGGGTGTGGGAAGGACCAGATTGTATGAGCCGTAGGGTAGTTTGTTGTTCTCTGGAAAGGTCAGGGTAAGGCGAAGCTAGGGTCTGTCTCTTAAGGCAATAATGCTGGGTTATGTCCCTGAACGAGACAAGCGGGTGAATGTCCTCGTGCAGCTTCATAGAACGGGGCAAACGCGCAGGCTTGTGGGTGGGCGTATTCGTTGCCCTCCAGGGAAGCTTGAGCGGGTGTTCAGATGAGCTGAATGGAACCGTTTAGGGATTGCGTTTTCAGCACACGCTATCAGTTCTGGACACCCAACCAGGTTGGTAATTCGGGTAGGCTTGTTGGGAATCTGTGACGACCTTCTGAACCCCTGATTGAGTGAGAGCCAAGGCAATGGATGCCTCTTCAGCTGCCGTCATGTCTTGGGTCTTGAGAGAGGCACACGCAAGGAGGTTGGTTCTGGAGGTAACCACGATTATGGCGTACTGTTGCTCTCGATGTTGGAATATTGCGCCTGTGTAGATATCTGCATGATCCCAACCGAGGATAGTGTTGAGCACTTTAGCCCGTGCTTGTCGGCGACCCTCGTCCTGTGAGGGGTTTATATTTCTAAACAAAGGGAGCATCTTACTTCTTGTAGCCATGAGTCCGGGGAGTACATCAAGCAGAGTGACATTCTGTGCTGCTCAGCCAATCTGGTGAATGATGAGGCGACATGCCGCGGTTCTGCTCATTCGGAGCTTCTGGTTAGAAAGGTTGCCCTCGGTCATCTCTTCCACAGTGTTGTGAAGCCCCGTGCTACGCGGCCTCTCTGTGGACGCACTCATGGAAAGAGCAATGGCCTCCTCAACCACCTTTCTAATCATTATATAAAGTATCTTTATGCGCTCCTTGCTATGGAGAAGACAGGGGGTTGACGTAAGTGATTCTCGAGAGGACAAAAGCTTGAAGTAATCGAAACGTATCGGATTCCTTGAAGCCTCGCTTCTTGGTGGCAACTCGTCTGATCTTGTGTGTGGTTTGATTGATGGTGTGTTTGAGGCGCTGCAAGGATACGATAAGGAGCTGTGGTTTGTTACGTGAACACTGGAGGCCACACGCTTTAGCACATTGGCGTACTAGATGTAAGATGTCATACGTTGGTGTGAGCTTCCTTTAATTTTCGGAACTCCTAGAACACGCGCAAGGCACGCACAGATCCGCTTGACGTGCAGTAGGCGGAGCGCACAGCGACGCGAGCGGTCACGCGACACTATCACGTGGCATTCAGCGAGAATGCAGGGGTAAACAGGTAGATGTGCTCGGTGAGTGCACTACCTGTCCTCCCCGTCTCCGCGTGGTCTCGCAGCTAAATCAATAAGACAAAGGGCTCTCGCTTTTTCAGTCTACTAGTTCCCGGTTCGATTCCTAGCGGTGCCAGTAAATTCTTTTATTTGTTCACGGGAGTTTTCTGTTGAAACCAAAGATCGGGAAAGAACCCTTGGGGGTAGAGGTAAAAAGCTTTGCTTTGAAAGTGAAGGCGCAGTGGGAACCTCGTAAGTTACTTGTTAGAACCTAACATTTCGCCACAGCGTGCCGTTAGAGGCATGCTACATATATCACGGAATTGCTTGTACTATTTTCCTCCGTTATCAAACGGCGACCGTTTGTTTTTCGCGTCATACAGTTAAGCCTCGGACGAAAGAAGCACCACGAGAGAGCGCAATCGTGTTTCGGCGGCGCGTGTCCCTCAATCCTGGGGATGACCCAAGAACCTAGACGCAAACCTAAACAAATAAGACAAAATTCCGTCGAGGTAAGCTCCAAAACTATGACAACACAGTCTACGCCGGCGCCGCAACGTCCGAAAGGACGAAAGCAACAATTGTCGTAGTGGATGGACACAGGAACGGAAAAGCGGAACCCTCTTCGCGATCCGCTTAGCCAAACTACCACATAGATGCCTAAACATCGTTACACACGCTCAAAAGGCCATCAGTCTCTTCAATGCAGGCGTAGTACCTAAACGCTTGAGAAGGATTTTAAATCCACAATGACGAGAGCTCTCCTCACGTCAACACCCGGAAAAAACGGTTTCGAAGTAAGGACGGTGCCGATGACAGCAATTCAAGAAAACTCACATACCATGCTCCCTTTTGACAACCACTGTCACACCTCTCTCCACGAAAAATATTGCGAACGTCTCCTCATCCTGCACTAAGGAACACCATCCTTTCCTGTGCCGCACGGGGTCCTCAAAGCTGAATAATCGGAAACTCTGTGCACCGGACAAACCAACACATATATCGTCAAGTCAGCATGGGCGAACGTGTTAAATAAGTAACGTGTGACGTTAACATCAAACAGTGCTGAATACATGCAAAATCGACTCTCTTGATGCAACCTGATCATATTGAACGATATTCTCAGGCGTAAACAACTCTAACATTGCACATTACACTTACATCGACATATAAGCGGCTGTCCTAGCCAGTTTGTTACCTCAGTATCCGAGTCAGCCGATGATGGAGTCCTAGAGTTTAGGTTTCCCTCTTGGGGTCCATCTTCTGTTTATGCACTTTTCCCCAAACTTCCATTAAAGGGACACTGAAGTGGTTTGTAAACATTGCGGGATTACTAGCGCAAATTCTAGTCTGGAGTCCATAGGACATGTTTCGACCACTCTGAGCACGGATACACGAATTTATTTAGTATAAAAATCAATACGAAAATGCTGTCCTCCTCTCTGCACCCTCGCCCATTTTCTGTGGCGTTTTTGTGTGACGTCAGGAGGAGATGAGCTGGCAATTGGCTGCGCTTCTGCACGGCTCGCCGATATTCCGACAGTCAGTCGGCCCAGCGTTTAGTCCGCCGGCCGCCAACGGGTCGTCGCAATTCGCTCGCTCAGTTGAAACTAAGCCACAACACGTTTGTGAATGGAAGAATGCGCCTTTCTTTACTTTTATAGTTTGTACACTGCATGAAGCTCCAAGTCCGGGTATCTCCATATTAACGCTGCACAAGTGCACATGCCACGCTTCGCTGACTGCTACACTAGTAGGAAAATCTAAGGCCACTTAAAGGCGGGAGAAGAGTCAGCGAAGTTAATATAGGTACTAAGAAAATAAAATCAACTGAAACTTTTACCGTACAGCGCAAAACTAGGGAGCAGGAAGCACTTTTTTTGTGCTGGGCGAAGAAGCACAGCGGTCAGCAGCACGACCACACACCTGCGAACGCCTTTCCGTCTAAGAAATGCTATTGCTAGACGTGAGATATTTTGGAAGTTTGGGGGACGCTTACTGCACGCGCGCTATATACAACAAATAGTCACCTAAGGTACTTGAAATGCTAAAACTAAATAAAAGTGTAAACCGGTTATATGTTATATACCTTATATGTATATCCACTCTCAGCAACGCTCGCTTTTGGCTGAGTGGACTAAAGCGCTGGGATAATTGTTTTGCAAGTCGCCCTATTCGAATCCCCGAGGGTAAATAGATTTTTTTTGCAAGTTGATTTTTTCGTTTACGGCCGATGTTTTCAAAACTGACTTCACGATTTTTGGGCCGTAACGTTCACTGCTTCATGAGCAAGTTCGCAGAATGCGCGCAGACTGACACTGACCCGCTAGCGAGGTCTCGTTTGCGTGCTGTTGCCGCAAGCACCGACTACTTGTGAGTAGTGGGCGCAGGCCAGAATCAGCAGACCCTTGGCCTGGTGCAAACACCCTTTTTACGGTACAGGCATGAGTGACGCAAGCTCCCAATATGCGGGAAAAGCGCATGGAATTTGAGCGTCTGCGGTGACGCGGAGGGCGTTTATCCACTGCGTAGGCCTCGGATAGGGATTGCTACGATTCCAAGCCGTCCTGGGAGGCTTATGATAGGCATTTTACAGCCAAAAACATGCCAGAAGCGTAGTACGACGCTTACTGAGATATGAAGAATGCCCATCCAACGACGCTTTCGGATGTCAAGCGTGTTGTTTTACAGAACCGAAACCGAAACTTGTTTGACTGCTAACCTTGGACATCGTCCAATCAAGGCGCTTCTCCTCCTGTCGTCACAGCCCTTAGTTGGTGCGGCCGCCACAAACCGCGCGTGGTAGTTTTTCTTCTGTCCTGTTTTATGAAATAATTACCGACTTATCAACCGGATAAACGATGAAAAGTGTGGTAATTTGAGCCAGTCTTCTCAGTGCAAGCAAAACGGGGAGCTTGACAAATTCACTGCAGTGTCCCTTTAAATCTTTATCAATAAAGGTCTCTCGAAGGGACTGTTTTATATTAAAAAAACGTTCAGCCAGGTCACGGCGCTACAGAATATTACTTTCAGACACTAACACTGTGACCTTCTTGCTCAAATTGGCAAGCACGCCGCATCCGCCGCATTTCACGCCCAAATCTTAAGCCACAAAAGCATAAATGGCGCCACAAAAGCATAAATGCCCTCCCTTTACCGCAGTGATTAAATATTGTTGCTGCTATAATAGCTCAGGTCGCTGAACTGCAGTTCTTGGAAAGCATAAATGGTAAATGCACACAAACTCTCATCTAAAGTGCTCCCTTCACGCCGAAGTAACGCTATGGCGTCAAAGTAGGTGTGACCTGCGATTCTTGTAGCGAAAGATGCAGTAAACTACGTCGGACAGTCTTCGTGGGGGGGACCAGTTTTGACCTTGAGAGCTAGGTGTAACCACACCCCCTTCGGCAAACGCCCAGATTGAAGCACCGCCCGACGTTGGGAGAATAGGCAAGGATGAATTAATGGAGAAGCGCGCGGGCCCCGTTCCGCCACCTGCTGGAGGAAGGCGAGGATGCCGCCGCCGCAGCGTTAAGTGCACGTGACAAAGGAATGCAACCTGCTCGCAGTGTCGTGTGCGATGGAGTAGGAATTACATCCAGCTGTGGTCGCTCGTACGGCAGCGACTCTTAACGCCGTCCGTGAGGGGGAAAGAGGAAACACGCTACTGTTGCGTCCAGCTTCGCTACCTTCGAGTCTTACGCGTTAGTGTGATGTTCCTTCACTTTTTCTTGGTATTTTATTTTGCGTGCTCCTCACGTGACGCAAGCCCACGCGCAAGCCTGGACGAGTACACGAGCCTTTATACCATGTGCTGCGCAGTAACACCACGGCTTGACGGGGACCGATGAGGCTCGGCAGAGCCATGGCTAGCGAAGCGAGCGCGATGCTATGCACAGCTGCGCCAGGGGTGGCTGGGAAACCCGAGGTGACGTCCTGACTCCGCGAGGTTTTAGTGCTGCGTACGCATAAGGCTAGGCTTAAGGAGCTCTACTGTTACAAATACTTGCTCCTCCTCTAGCTGTTATTGCTAAACCGCAGTTCTTGGAACGCATAATAGGTAAATGCAGGAACTCCAATCCGAAATGCTCCCCCCATGCCGAAGAAACGCTTTCGAGTCGTAAGTCTTAAGACCTAAATGTGCATGTCACTTGCAACTTTTTTCTCAGTCTTCTTATCCAGCGCCTCGTAGGCTTTATGTGACCTTCAGCCATGCCCAACACCTCCTAGATGGAATTGATTTAGCCCCGGGGTGTGCGGCTTAGGAAGGTGCATAGTATCGCTTTGCACTTGTCTTCGCTCCCTGTTGTCAAGAAGCAGCTGCGGTTCCCCGAGGTCGCGTCTGGAATTGACTTCTGAGTGCGTCGCCGCGATGCTTGCTTCCTGTGCCCTGTCCGGGTGGCACCCGCCCTAAAGGATAGAGGCGTCCTGCTGGCAACCTGAGGTGCTTATCACTCCGTGCCCTTTTGTCCCCTTGGCTTATTCACGGATCGCTTACGGTAGCGCGGAGAACGGCGTACTCTTTCCGTGGTGTGGGTAACCACTCTGGGATATAACGCAGCTATCAACACGAATGTTTCGCTAGCCGGGAGACTTACCGTTGCATCTAGAGGAGTGCTGTCTGTGTGAACAATAGGGCACTCCAGAACACGCACATTTGCTTTTATAACCGCCGCATTCATCGTCTAGCGATGATTTCCGATCCAGCCAGTTCCCCCTCATTCAAAGGCATTATTTTCGCTTTGATTTTGCGTACGTATGTGTCTTCTTTGTTTCCTCTCTTTGTATGTCTTCCGCTCTCCTTAAGGTACTGAGGAGTAAATCCGTACATTATATCTAGCGACAGCGGCTGCTGCTCTTAACCAATGCAGAGCTGACGCGGCGTCCGCAATATTGTACTTTAGGAACACGGAAGCAAAACCCGTTGCATTAGCAGCACAGGTTGCATTGGGCAGTCAGCTGGTAACTTGGACTTCAATAGTGACGTTGGGGCTGGAATAGGAAAAGTTATTTCAGTTTGAACTGAGGTAGGAGCTCGAAAGGTCCTTAGCGGACTTTTGCAGATGACGTTTTACTCACCCACACGGCCGCCTGACGAAAAATGACTTCAATAATTCATTCTTAGTACTTCTAGAGGGTAGTATGTCTCTAGCCAGCCCCTAGATACGGGCACACGGCAAAGGCCGAAGTTCAATTTTTTAAAAACTACATTTTCGTGAAATACGAGACGCGAAATTTTTTTGGGAGGATAATTAATTGTATTCAGAAAGCTCTATGAAAACCGCTGTCATTGTATGTTATATCACGGTACGGTAATAGTTAGCGATTCTACTAATTGCTTAACGTTCTGGTGGAGGCGAAAACCGAAAACCCCCGTTTGTTCAAAATTCCGGCGCAGGTTAAAGATCCCAGGTGGTTAAAATAAATCCGGAGCCCTCCATTACGGCGCGCTTCATCGCCTGTGCAGCGTCAGCTCGCTAAACCTCATATGCAATCAATTGCTTAACGTAATGACAACTTAGTACTGCCGCACTTCTAAAATAAAAATAGACGGTTATGGCAATCCTCACAGCTGCCCTTCCCCAATCCTGCCCCCCCCCCCCCCCCCCCCCCCCGCCGAGGTGGATATATCATAGTAGGCTGCATAATCAGAGGTAATGTCGATGTGCCCCAGTACAGGCAATCCTATTTTTTTATAACGTTTGCGCAAGCTGTAGGGCTTGACTTCACGCATGAGCTGACCTTTTGGGCTCATCAGGTTTTAAGAAACATCAAATAAGTCCTGGTAAGGAGACAAGAACGCGCCATTGTATACTTTATTTTAATTAAAGACCCAAATGGCAATACATCATAATCGCATTTTTTATAACATTGAATACCTTTGATAGTGCCGACTATAGCTACTGGTGATAGTTCATCTATGTCGACAGTTTCGAAACAGCACCACCGGCTACGACCGGTTTCACTGTATCAGAGGGCTGCAGAAATGAATAGTAGGAGTAACGAATAAAACACTCCAAGCGGAAAACGTAAGCAGTTCGAAATTCATCCCAGCCTGAATGATAACGAAACATAGAGACCTCGAGTACAAATTGGCTCACGCGTTTACTTGCGTTATAATGGTCATCACATCCGCCCATTTCAGGGTACGAAGTTATATCGACGCATGCTTACACAATCATGATTGCGCTTTCAAGATTGTTCCTGGGTACAAACTCCGGCCGCGTTGAATACGTGAAGTTTGCATCTACGTGAAACTAAGTGCCCGCTCAAAGTATGTATGCTATCGGAAACAGCATAAGCCAGGTGATAATCACATTAAAATTACCACTACTGCGCGCAATAATGCCTTTAAAGCTTTGCGCTGCCCTTGCGTTGTTATAGTGCTACTTGGTACACAAAGGCACACCCTGTTAGTTTTCCTTTCAATTTACTGTAAACGCTGCATCGTGTCTGCTGACGACATTGGAGTTTTTTTTCACAACTATTTGTTCTTACGCGTACTAGTAGATATTCGCTGCCAGTAGGCTTCCTCGGTAATGGCAGCTGGTTTTGTAAATTCCGTTGCCGGTAGCAGCACTACATCAACGGTGTTGAATTGCTCGACATGGGGCAGGTGCAACCTCTGCCATGTCGAACATTGGCGCGGCGGTTTCTGCCTAGCAAGGGCTGTGGCAGTATCTCTCCCACTTTTAATGCACTAAAAATGAAGCAGTCGACATTTCGATCATTCTGTCTCGCTTGGGGGAAGGTAAAAAGAGTACGTGTTACTGCAGAACTACTGATGTTAGCTTCTCCATGCGCGTGTGCAAATCTCCGCAATTTTCTAAAAGAGAGCAGAAAATCAGACCCACAGGGAAGAACGACGCTGCACAGCACGCACGTGGCGTACTAATTACGAAGCTTAATTTGAATCTCTTTTGCGAAAACGGTTCCTCGCTCATGTTGAATAGAAACGCCAGACACGTAGCGTTCTCTCCAACAGGATAGTAGATCTGCCATTTCAATGCTCGGACTAATTTCCCCACGAATTATACACGTGTCGTGCTACCTGATGCTAAAATTGTGAAGACGCTCGCAAGCTTCAACTACGGTAGTAACGTTTCGAATGAAAAAATTAAAATGTAAGCGGCATCCAGCCAACCTTCTACACTCCCTCTATGTGTTCTTCATGATGTATTGCTTTGAGCAGTACTAAAAAAAAGCGAATAAACTGAGGTTCCAAAAAAACCCAACAATCTCCCGCGATTTACGGCACGCCAGTAATATTCCGAACGTTGGATTGGGAACATGTGGAAGTAAGGGGTAATGGAGAATACCTCAGTAAACTCAGATTTTCTAATGACGTCACGGTGGAGGCGGTGCCCCCACGCACAACCCTGAGTTGGTGCGATTTTTTTTCCCAAAGCTTTCATTCCTGATGAAGATGAGTCTCCGGTCGAAACGTTGGGAATAAAGTCACCGAAGATCGAGAAGTAGAGTGCTTAGTTGCTGCAGATAAATACGCACAAAGTAAAAGTACCCTCTTCGGTGACTTTATTTCCAACGTTTCGACCTGAGACTCGTCTTCATCAGGAATGAAAGCTTTGGGAAAAAAATCGTACGAACTCAGGGTGGTGCGTGAGGGCACCGCCTCCACCGTGACGTCATTAGTAAATCTGAGTTTACTGAGGTATTCTCCATTACCCCTTACTCTCACCTGTTCCCAATCCAACGTTCGGAATATTACAAACGTCCCGTAAATCGCGGGAGATTTTTGGGTTTTTTTGGAACCTCAGTATATATATTGTTACGTGACGCTCCAAGTACACGCAAACGACGAAGACGACGAGAGACACTGGACGGTGTTCGGTTCGAGAAAGAAGAGGAGAAGGTTGATATTTTCCCTTCGTTTGAAACTAATTACTAAGCTTCTTTAGCAGTGAAATCACAATAAGACTTGGCCAATCCCCCAGAGTGGGTACGCGCCATTCTCGTTCCGGATCCAACCAACCAACCAACCAGCTTGCTAACTGTTCGTTTATGCGCTGCTGCATGCAACCGTCGCAGATTGTGTGAACATCTCAAATACGCCTCCTATCCAAATCACATCCTAACATTGTGGTGGAGGTTGCGGAGTTGGTATCACCACCTCATCCCGTACCGCTCGATCGGGCGTACTCCACCCACCACGGAGCTTACGAGTGGACGCTCCGTTCCTCGCGTAACAAGGCCTGGTGATGGAGCGACCGCGTCGACAACCCCCCTCGTCATCGTGTCTCATCCCCGAGAGCCTGGAGTATTCACCGGGGCGGACGACACTGATGTGGACGACTGGCTCAGCCTCTTCGAGCGTGTTAGCGCTCACAACAGGTGGGATCCCACCATCATGCTCGCGAATGTCATCTTTTATCTGAAAGAGGAGAGTCCTGCGCGCAAGTGGTTTGAGACGGACGAGACCGAGTTGACCAGCTGGGAAATCTTCAAAACGAAGCTGCGAGAAGTGTTCGGAAAGCCTCTTGGTCGCCAGGTTGCTGCCCGCAAGGAGCTGGCATCGCGTGCCCAGACGTCGACTGAATCATACGTCGCATACATCCAGGACGTTTTGGCCCTGTGCTCCAAGGCTGACAGCACAATGCCAGAGGCCGACAAGGTGGGACACATACTGAAGGGCATTGCGGACGATGCATTCCACCTTCTTATGTACAAAGACTGTGCCACAGTAGATTCCATCATTAAGGAATGTCGGCGCTTCGAGGGAGGCCAAAGGACGCCGAATAGCCCACAACTTCGCGCGACTTCCACACACAGCAGCGACCTCTTCGTGTGAAGATGGCAACCTGCAAGCCCGTCTTCCCTGCCTACAAGATCCCGTTCCATCGTCGTCGGATATAACCAAAATCGTGCGCCGAGAACTGGAGGCTATGACCCCTACTACTGCGGTGCCATATATGCCCGATCGGAACGACCTCCACACCGTTGCCGTTATCCAGGCCGTTGTGCGCGACCAAATAGCCAACATGGGCCTTCACCCTGTGTGCTCGCTTAGCTCTCCGGTCGGACAAGGGTTCAGGTCACCCGTTTCCCACAACGAACGTCCTCCTCCACGCTCCCCACGGCGTAACCCCGCTGAGTGGCGTACCCCGGACGATAAACCAATTTGTTTCCATTGCTCCAGAGTTGGCCACATAGCCCGGTACTGTCACAGCCGCCGGGTCTCATTCTTCCGCAACAGTTACTCCGACTACAGTCCTCGACAACCCTTTGGCTACTCCGATGACCGCCAGAACTGCTTCTCTTCCCGTCCTGAACTGAACCCGACCAACTTTAACTGTCCCCCCACCAGATTCAACAATTCGCCGTCGCCCCAACGCCGCCAGTCCCACTCACCACAGCCTCGCCGCTCATCCCCGACGACCGACTACGCTCGACCTCCTTCGGAAAACTAGGTAATGCAGCTCCCGGAGGTGATGCTGCATTCCCGACCACGCCCGAAAATCCTGTCTTGACCCCGGCTACCCGGACCAATTTACTGGACGTTGAAGTTGACGGCGTTCCTGTCAGTGCCCTCATCGATACAGGAGCGCATTTATCTGTAATGAGTGCTCATCTTCGCCGCTGTTCAAGAAAAGTTATGACGCCACCAACATCACATCTTGTTAGAGTCGCTGATGGAGGGACACCTGTTGTTATGGGAATGTGCTCTGCTCGTGTGACTGTAGCTGGTCGTCAAACGACTGTTTTGTTCACGGTGCTTGGACGTTGCTCGCATGACCTCATCCTTGGCCTTGACTTTTTATCTGAGCACGCCGCCCTCATTGACTGCTCTACCGGTGTCCTTCGCCTCGAGATGCCGATTTTGCCAGCACCCGATGACGCGCCCGACGAGAGGCTTTCCTCCAAAAAGCACATTCGCTTGGCACCGAGGGCAATAACTTATGTTCCCCTGTCGTGCAGATCCCCAGTTCTCGACGGTGATTACGTAGTGTCACCAATTATTGATGTGCTGCTTGCACACAGCGTGAGCCTACCTCATACCGTTGTTAGTGTTACCAACAACGAAGTCACGTTGCCCTTCCTGAATTTCAGCTTCTGTACACAGGTTCTTCCGCACAGTATGACACTAGCCACGCTGGCGCCAGTTTGTGATTACGAAGTTTCCGCAGCAACCTTTGGCGAACCTCCAATCGATGCTGAAACACCCAGCCCGACTCCTCCGCGGGAGAATGCCGAACTTTCGAAGATGATTGCAGCTGATCTAACGCCAACGCAAGCTCAAGAACTGCGTTGCGTATTGGAGTCATACAGCGACATCTTCGATTTCGGTGATCGTCCTTTGGGCCAGACATCCATCGTCCGTCATCGTATTAATACCGGCGACGCCAGCCCTGTGCACAAACGGTCGTATCGTGTGTCCCACGCTGAGCGGCTTGTTATCCAAAAAGAGGTGGACAAAATGCTTGATAGAGACATCATTGAGCCGTCCTCAAGTCCTTGGCCGTCACCAGTCGTCCTGGTTAAAAAGAAAGATGGAACCTCGCGATTCTGCGTGGACTACCGGCACCTTAACAAATCCACAAAAAAGGACGTCTATCCCCTTCCAAGAATCGACGATGCGCTCGATTGCCTTCATGGTGCCACGTACTTTTCTTCCATTGATCTCCGATCCGGCTACTGGCAGGTCACTGTCGATGACAAGGACCGTGAAAAGACGGCTTTTATCCCACCGGACGGACTCTATCAATTCAAAGTAATGCCATTCGGACTTTGTAATGCCCCAGCAACGTTCGAGCGAATGATGGACTCTCTCCTCCACGCCTTTAAATGGTCGACTTCCCTTTGCTATCTTGATGACTTTATCGTCTTTTCTCCAACGTTTGCGACCCACCTCCAGCGACTGTCGGACGTTCTGGCCGTTTTTCGCCGAGCCGGACTTCAACTTAACTCTTCCAAATGCAAGTTTGGACGGCGGAAAATCACCATCCTCGGCCATTTGGTCGATGCTAAAGGAGTGCAACCTGACCCCGACAAGATTGAAGCTGTGCGAAAATTTCCCGTTCCACGCTCACCAACAGATGTGCGCAGTTTTGTCGGTTTGAGTTCCTATTTCCGCCGCTTCGTCCAAAATTTCGCCGAGATCGCCAAACCCCTTACCGAACTTCTCAAGAACGATACTCCATTTGCTTGGGACCCTGAGCAAGCCGCAGCCTTTTCTCGCCTCGTTGACACTCTGACCAGCTCACCAACCTTGGGCCACTTTGACCCTTCTGCTCCCACGCAGGTGCGCACTGACGCCAGTGGCCATGGCATAGGTGCTGTGCTCGCCCAAGTCCAGTGTGGTCACGAGCGGGTGATTGCGTTCGCGAGCCGGCTCTTGTCCCCCGCAGAACGCAACTATTCCATCACGGAACGCGAGTGCCTTGCGCTGGTGTGGGCTGTCGGCAAATTTCGACCGTACTTATATGGTCGCGATTTCACCGTAGTCACAGACCACCATGCGCTCTGCTGGCTATCGTCTTTAAAAGACCCCACCGGGCGGCTTGGACGTTGGGCACTACCACTACAAGAGTACACCTTCAACGTCGTTCACAGGTCTGGATATTTGCACAAAGACGCCGACTGTCTATCCCGTTACCCCGTCGGTACGCCGGACACCGCTGACACCGCTGACGATGCCCACCTCTTGGCAATATCCGATTTCCTCCAGATGGGCGGAGAGCAACGCCGTGACTCTTCATTGCGCGCAATAATTGAACGCCACCAATGTGACCCATCTGACCCATCGCTACGAGCTTTCCTCCTCCGTGAGGGAGTCCTCTACCGTCGTAACTACCGCTCGGATGGACCTGACGTCCTCCTTGTGGTACCTGAACACTTGCGCGTAGATGCCCTTCAACAGCTTCACGACGTCCCCTTGGCTGGCCATCTCGGTGTTGCGCGCACTTATGCCCGCGCCCGCCACCGATCCTTCTGGCCTGGTCTTTATAAGACGGTCAAGCAATACGTCAATGCTTGCGATTTGTGCCAGCGCCGCAAGAAATTGTCAGTGCTCCCTGCAGGTCCCCTTCAGCCCGTGGATATTCCGACCGAACCATTTTTTCGCGTCGGCTTGGACCTCCTTGGCCCTTTTCCTTCATCGCTGTCCGGCAATAGGTGGATTGCGGTTGCTACTGACTACGCGACCCGCTATGCTATTACCCGTGCCCTGTCAACAAGCTGTGCCAGTGATGTCGCCGATTTCCTCCTAGAAAATCGTCATTTTGCAGCATGGCGCTCCGCGGGAACTCCTCACAGACCGTGGTCGTTCCTTTCTTTCCAAAGTCGTCGCCGACCTGCTTCGCTCGTGCTCCACCCGACACAAGTTGACCACAGCATACCATCCCCAGACAAATGGTCTGACCGAACGCTTTAATCGAACACTCACCGAAATGCTGGCCATGTATGTCTCGTCTGACCACAAAGACTGGGATGCCGTGCTTCCATACGTAACATTCGCTTACAACTCTTCGTGCCATAATACCACCGGCTACTCCCCGTTCTATCTGTTGTACGGCCGAGAACCAGCTTTGCCAATGGACAATTTACTGCCTGCTCCCGCTTCTTCACCGACAGCCTACACCCACGACGCCATTACGCGGGCTGCGCTGGCACGTAATGTCGCTCGCGCGCGGTTGTGTGACTCCCAGGTGTCCCAAAAGTCCCGTTATGACGACAAGCACCGCACTGTGTCTTTTCCACCTGGCTCTCTGGTGCTCCTGTGGACGCCTCTTCGCCGTGTTGGCCTTTCCGCAAAGTTGATGCCCCGTTACACCGGACCTTATCAGGTGCTGCAGCAGGTGACGGATGTCACGTACGAAGTTTCTCCTTTACTGCCCTCCACATCCCAAGCGTCTCCTTCATCGGACATCGTTCACGTATCTCGCCTCAAGGCCTACCGGACGCCTGCCGATAGCGACTCCTAGCCAACACCGGGACGGTGCTTTCGCCGCCGGGGGGTCATGTTACGTGACGCTCCAAATACACGCAAACGACGAAGACGACGAGAAACACTGGACGGTGTTCGGTTCGAGAAAGAAGAGGAGAAGGTTGATCGGCCAGCTGGCTAACTGTTCGCTTATGCGCTGCTGCATGCAACCGTCGCAGATTGTGTGAACATTGCAAATACGCCTCCTATCCAAATCACATCCTAACAATATATATATATATATATATATATATATATATATATATATATATTATATTATATATAATATATATATAATATATTATGTTATATAATATATTATGTTATTATAATATATTATATTATTAATATATATATATATATATATATATATATATATATATATATATATATATATATATATATATATAGTAAGCACTGTAGTTCTCCGCGGCACAATATTTCGGTGATTTCCAACCGCTGACGCTTGTCATACATCTCCCTGTTGTTTAGCGCAAAGAAAACTGCAGGTACATTTCAGGCAAAATCTGCGTATGTAACCGTCAGCCCCCGCGTTCATTCAGTTAGGAACGCTCGTCGGGTTGGTGTTTACAATAGTAAGCGAAAAAAGCGGCCGCGCAAATAACTGGTGCGTTCGAAATGACGCAGAAAAGCTCCACCACGCAAGAAAAAAAAATTGTGTGTTCGAAATGCCGCAGAAAGGCTCCAGCCGCGAAAGAAAAAAATGGCGCGTTCGAAATGCCGCAGAAAGGCCACAACCGCGCAAGAAAAAAATGGCGCGTTCGAAAGGACGCAAAACGGCTCCAGCATACCAAGTTAAAGCAAGCGGAAAAGGAACAGAACTCCCGCTGGCGCAGTTTCAGGCAGGTGGCCCGCGGGCACTGCGAAGGCAGGAAATTTTAATAGCATAGCAGGAGTGAGACAGGGCGGCAAGGAGCATGCTGGGAGGTAGCAGTGAGCCGATAACGGCGCCACCACCCATTTTGGCGAATCACTGCTCTGCACTTTCGACAGCTTTCAGATTGAGTGCAACGGCTTTAGTTTTAATTGATTACCTTTACCTGCCCTTAAAATTACTTAGTCCTGCTCAGATCGCTTTTAGGCGTGGATGTCTCATTTGGAACGCTCATGGAGACTTCTGGGCGAGGATTCCGTTAGATCAAAAAGAAAAATTGTGTCTGCCGTAGTGGCGTTAGATTAATTAGAGCTTATGACAGTGTCGAGCATAGTGTCTTGTTAAACAAATTAGCAGGCATAAACCTCCCCGCATACCTTTTTGCTTAAATGAGGGAGCTTTAGGCCGACTGGAATTTTTTCTCTACAAACGGAAGGATATATAAATATCTATATCTATATATATATATATATATATATATATATATATATATATATATATATAGCGAGTCAGAATAGGAAATGAGGGGCTCGTAGAAATAACACAGAACTAAGGGTTGGCAGTCAAAAGGGAGGATGTGGTAGGTCATCGAAACAGATAAAGAATTTGGAAAGAAAGAAAAAAAGTGCCGAAAATATGGCCACCCGGCAGGCATTTTTTCTCCACTTTCTTTCTTTCTTTCCATATTCTTTATCTGTTTCGATGACCTACCACATCCTCCCCTTTGCATTCCGAGGTTTTCTTGAATGCCAACCCTTATTTCTGTCTTATTTCAACGAGCCCCTCATTTCCTATCCTGATTCTCTCTTAATGCAGCATTGTGTGTATGTATATATTTTTCTGTCGTTGCCGACGATCAAATATTCTTGATAAATGTCTAGCATTGACACTTACATATCTATCACTAAAACTTCACCTAGATTTGTTGCAGTAGAAAATGTTTTCTCGTACGCACATTGAGTGCTTTTTTAAGCTCCAGCAGCGTATGTATACATCCCCGTATAAAACCCCGAGAGAAATTTTCAAATAAATGAAAGTTTTAGAACTCGAGATATATTTTAAACGCATGAGCAATATTATCTGATCCGCAGGATGTAAATGGCATTGTAAAGTAGGAAATACGAGAACAATATACATACGAAGATTTAATGCACGGAGCATAATTTTCTTTGGTCTCCTTCCGGCAGCGGCGGTAAAATGTTTGTTGTATGAAAAATATTTTCTCCGCGAATATTTTTGTCGAAGGTAGCTCGTGTAGACTTACATATTATGGAACCTTGGAAGTGCAGGATACTGTGATGCGACAGAGATAGCATGATATATACGTACAAGGGTCGTTTGCGCCGTCAAATTTCTCTCCAAGGACAGTAAAGATTGTAAACAACAATCACTCCATTTGACACGCTTAGTTGCCCTTACTACGCTTTGTAAATAGCACCTGCTGGTATGACTTTGGGGCCGCTGTGGTTCCCCTAGCCTCTTGTCATCAAACAGTTCGCAATTGTGTTTCACAATAAAAAATACGCCATGTTGAATAGTAGATAGGCCATTTCAATGCTCGGACTAATTTCCCCACGACTTATACACATGTCGTGTAGGCCTAATGCTAAAATTGTGAAGATGCACCAAATATGCCAAAAATCTCCTGACTGGTTCATAAATTTCTTCTGTGGACAAAACAGTACTCACCTTTATCTTGGCTGAAAGCTGCTGCTGATCCCTCTGGGCGTCGGCGTTGCCTGGAGACGTATGGCGCCACATCTTCCAGCCAATCGACGAGTAGGTGAAGGTCAGTGCCAGCATGGGTGTCAGGAAGGTCAGCGTGAAAATGGCTGCCGTGTATACCTGGAGAGGTAAGCAATGAGCAACATATTGGGTCGTGCCATTTAACATCACAATTTAAAGTCACAATTACGGCGCTCTGGTATGTCATTGCCTTGTAGCGAAGCCGAGCTAAATCGTTCCCGACTGCACCAGAGTCGCGGCTTTAAAGGGACACAAAGAGAAGACACAACCGTGTTTAATTTTGAAGACCCAGCTTCCGATAACTTATTGTACAACATTCCGACCCCCCGCCTTCCCCTCCTCCCATAAAACGGCGTTTCGTCGAAAAAGAATAAGAAATAGAGAAAACTTTTCCAGTTTTGATTTTCAAGACGGAGCAATGACTCACTGGGCTAATACTAAGACACGGGTTATATACGTGCTAGCCCCACGTTACCATTCAGGTGGTGCGATAGAATGTAGCTTGACTACGATCGCAGACTCATGCTTCTTGACGGCGGTATTGATCAGCGGCCAGAATCGCAGACACAAGTTGCTGTGACATCATGAGGGCTGGGGAGGAAGTAGCTGTTAAATTGTCCCTGCTTCCTCTGTTCTTCTTACAATCGAGAATAATTTTGTGAAGTTAGCGCCAAAATTGGCCTCATTATTATTTACACAAACTAGTCTTTTTAATGAACCGAAAGTTTAAATCGTCTTCATGGGCACTTAAGAAAGAATTATTTCGAGTCAAATTCGCCATCGTTATGGCCGGTATATTCAATGGCGTCGACAAAGTAAGACCTCGTGATCAATACTGGCATATGAGCTTCCCTTTGTAGTACCAAGATATACGTTCCCAAAGGAGTACAAGGAAGGAATGAAGGAAGGAAGGATGACGAAGGAAGGAAGGAAAGTTAATCTGGCTAGAACCTAGTTTGCTATCCTGCGCGTGGGAAAGAAAAAATTGGCAAAGAAGAGAAAGCAGAGAATGGAGAAAGAGCAGACAGGTATGTTCAGCGCTGAAGCACTAAACGAGTCCGTGATTGTCACTGAAGTCCTACAGTCTATAGTCTGGTGTTTTGGTTCGTACAGTATAAGGTCCCCATAAAAACTGCTCTGGCGGCTAGAGCCAGCCAGTCTAAGCAGGAAACAGTGAAATATAGTTCCAAGTGGGGCGGAATGCAGAGAATTCAATAAGGTGAACCTCTCGGCTACCCCTGTCGACCTAACAGACGAGAACGAACCAAAACATCACGCACAAAGCACGCACAAGCATGCAAGGCTATTCTAGAAAAGAGGGGATAATTCGTGCCTTGAACCACCCAATATGTCACTCGGGCGCACACAAAACACGCACAAATGGTTCTTTTTGCAAAACATCAGATAATTCACTCGGGTTCTTAACTAACTGCTTTCACTTATATCTCAGAAAAGGAGTACTGTTCGGGACTCTAGAAGGAGAAAAAAACCCAAGCAGGATGCTTGTCATTGGGTGCATGGGTATGCGTAAAAGAAATAACCGGTGATCTGTATTTCATTTTATGTCCGAATTTTCAATAAATAATTGGACTTCATTGTTCAGTAACAAAATAAATCTCCCATTTTCAAGCTGGGCAATAAATTGCGTCTGTAACTTTTATACTTAAAGTTATGACTGAAACATTGGATCTTCGGTGGTCGCTTTCCGTTACTCCACATCACCAGACATTTAAAAGTTATGCTGGCGTTCAAGACCAAAGCACCCTGTTGAAGAGTACGTCCACATCAGTTTATAGATTAAAGAGACCCTCCAACACTTTTTTCACCTTTTTTTGGAAGTCTTAAATGCTTGGAAAGCGCATTCAACCAACAGGTCCAATGCTTAGATTAGGGTGTCGCAAGTAACCCAGCCAAACATTGCTGCTCTATAAGATAACTGAAAAACCTGCTGAAAAGATTTTTACTCTTTCCCGGTCTTGGCGTTCTTCCACCGCTGGTATTGCGTCATTACAGTGGTGTAGCTGCTATTGGCCGGCTTTATTTCAGTCGCAGCAGTAAAAGAATTCGATAGCTCCTTTAAAAAGAAAGCCACAAAAGCAAATCAGAAACAGAAGGCGTATCTTCTGCAACGAGCAAATCATGCAGTGCCTCTCTGTGCTGGCAAAAACTGTAGCTTTTACACCACTTCAAGATCTAAAGGTAAGAGTGAAAGCGTGTATCGGAACTGTTGCAGGGTCATCATCATCATCATCATCATCGCAGTCGTCATCATCATCATCATCATCATCAGCCTATCTACGCCCACTGCAGGGCAAATGCCTCTCCCATTAATCCAAAGGCCTCTCCCATTAGTTGCATGGTGCCTTTAATCAAATCAGACGAATCGCCTTATCACAGCATAAAAGGTGTTCAGGCCTTGGCGGAATTGAAGCTTCACACCTATCCGGCTACCATTCAGCTGCGTCTTGTTTGCACCTCTGTGGAGGTTTTTTTTCCTGTGGAATATAATGGGGCCGTGGCACCCTGTCCGGGTGCGTTTTGGTGCTCTTCAAAGCATCTAGATCAAAGTCAAAGGCAGCAGAACTAACATCAAAATCACTAACTGGTGCGAAGAGAAATAGGGGGGAGCCTGAAATTGTGAAACAAAATTTTTCTTGGATAATGGGGCAATGAGGCAAAAACCTACTTTTTAGGGGCGAAGCACTTTAGGGACTCGGACTGTGGTGTCTCCTGTCGTCGTCGTCTCATGTCGTCATAATACACGAAGTTGTCAAACCGTGGTCAATAAACAAGCTAATTATGTATAAAACGAGTTCAAAATAAACTAACTTGATTTAAACTAATTTAAAATACATAAATAATCAGGATTTTGTTGCATTATTAACAGACATTTGTTCAAATATTTCTTGAAATTGGTTTAAAACGCCAGGTCTTCTCGTGTTAAGCATACCTCTTACCATGCTGCAGAGTGTGACAACTTACTGCCAGTCTATCTCATTTAATTACTTACATCCGGTTCAACGAAGGAAAGGGCGCCACCACCTCAGAAAGCGCGCGATTGCTCCCCACAATGGCGTTTAATGGGTTCGAAATTGCCCATTAGCAGCGATTTTGCTGTGGGAAACACCGGCGCATACGGCATGCTTCCCCCCTCCTGAGGTTTCACGTTAGTGGATATGGCCCGGAATTTTTTCGGTTACCAGATCGCACATCATTCGCAACTCTTTACTGAGAAGCTCCGATTCAGAATTAAGGTAGATTAATGAAATTTGCTTGACACAAGCGATCTGCAGGCGCAAATTACCACCAATTTAGGCATTTTACTTAGCTGCTGTCAAGTTATCGTACTTCGCGCTTTACTGAAGGGCCCCTAATGTTACGGGGTTGGACACTTTATATAACCGCGCTCTCCTCGCACTACGGAGTAATGGGCGCGATGTGTGCAACTGCGCGAAATGAAGCAGACATGCGATACAGACTGTGGCAATATAATACCTCTCCGCCCTACCTTCTTAGCGGAATCAAAACATCAAGCCTACCGGCTACCCTTCAGCTGCGTCTTGTTTGCAAACAAGGCGGCAATACCCCGGTCACAGCTACGTGTACGCGTGCCTGTGCTCGGCGGCAAGCATTGAACTGTCAGGCTTCCTGACAAACATATCAAAGTCATTTTCATTTAGAATATATATAATATATATATATATATATATATATATATATATATATATATATATATATATATATATATATATATACAGTGAAAGAGAAGACTAAAGGGTAACGTACGAAAATGTATTAACGTTTCGGCTTCGGAGAAGCCTTCGTCAGAATAAAAACAAATTGCAAGTGAACTGGCTTATAAAGCAGCAGGAGCCAATCACAGTAAACATGGTGACACGTGTTGTGTTGGGCAGGACGACAACAGTTGATGAACAAATGATTTCATATCAAGGCTAACAGGATTTTAAAAAAAACAGGTCACTTACACTGGTGAGATACAGTGACAACTGTGCAAAAAAGATAGATAGAGTAGCGGGAAATGGGTGTAGGAAAAGGGCAGTGGATGAAAAACAAAAGTTCTACTTAACAGCGGAGTCAGCAAAAATATATACAATGCAGAGCGGGCAAAAAAGAGAAAAAGATAAAACAGTAACATCTGAACAGTCAACCTGTCGTAAGGATAGCAGTATAGATAGCATCACTTGTCAGGCTAATGCCGAAGCTAACACGGAAAAAATGATAGAAATGCTTAGTTGGTGGCACGCGCGCAACCATATACACGAGGGCCAATGCAAACACAAGCATATCTACGTAAACGGCAGTAAAAAGGTTACACAGACGCGATCAGTGCGACAAGAAAGCCAGCGCGCCAACGCTTTCATTTAAACCCGATTTCATAGATTTGAATTTGTGAATAGATACGATTCCCTGACTTCCCTATCATGATGTGAGCGGAAACCGGATTCAAGAATTGTTGCTTTTATTTTGTTGAATGAATGACCAACTACGTTGACATGTTGGGACAACGGCAGGTTCGGGAGGATCTTAATATGCGACTTGTGATTACTAAAACGAAGTCTAAAAGACGTGCGGGTCTGGCCAATATACTGAAGCCGGCATTCGGTACACTCGAGCAGATAAATCACGTTTTCGGTTTCGCAAGTAAAATTACCTTTTATGTTTAGTGTGAAATTGGAAGCTCTACTGCTGGCTGTGGCAGTTGTCGTTATTTGGGGACAAATTTGACATCGCGGTTTTTGGCAGGGTTGGCAGCCAATGCAAGGTGGGCGAGTGGTCTTAGACGAAGGGAGTGAATCGCTTAGGTTCGCTGATCGTCGATAGACTACGCGAGGCGGATCTTGAAAAATGCGTTGGAGCCTCTGGCTTTGCATAAGTATGTTATGGTGCTTCTTAAGAATTGATGTTACTTTAGGGGCTGATGATAAATAACTGAGTACCAGATTAGTGGTTTGCTGAGTGCGAGGCTGTGTCGTCGCGAGTAAAAGTGCGTTGCGATCAAGCATGCTTGCTCGTGTCACTGCATCGTCAATAATCTGCGTTGGGTATTTTTGTCTAGTCAGGGCGGCACGGAGTACTGCGCAGTTTTGATTGAAGTCGGATTCTTGCGAGCATATCCTTTTAAAACGAACCGCTTGGCTGTAAGGTATACTAGTTTTATTATGTTTTACATGACTGCTCTCGAAGTGGAGGTACTGATGGCGGTCTGTGGGCTTTCTATAAAGATTTGTACTTAGTTTCGCATCCTTAACTGTTACTGTGACGTCAAGAAAGTTGATTACTTCAACCGAGTACTGGTGCGAAAAGGAGATACGGGAGTGGCAGTTGTTAAAACCAGAGATGAAGGAGAGAAGTTCATTTTCGCCGTGTTGCCAAATTATAAAAACGTCGTCTATGAAGCGTTTATAATAGAAGGGCTTGAGAGCGCATTTATCCAGGTATGCTGTTTCGAGAGAACACATGAAAATATTAGCATAGCTTGGTCCCACCCTCGTTCCCATTGAAGTACTATTTATCTGAATATAGTGTGCATTATCGAATTCAAAGTTATTTAGCTCGAGAATCAGTTTTAACAACGTTGCCAGTGTGTCACCATCAACCGGACTTGATTCGCAGAAGGCTTCATAGGTTTCAACGACAGCTCGTATGCCATCATCGTGAGGTATATTAGTGTACAATGAGGCTACGTCCAAAGTCACGAGCAGCGAACCGGGTGGAATGTCGAGTTCCATGATATCATTTAGAAAATGGTTTGTGTCTTTTACAAATGAAGGGAACTTAGGTGGGATATTGTTTATAAGCGAGTCTACATAAAGGGATAGTTTTTCTGTCACTGTGCCAATTCCGGATACGATCGGACGACCTGGATTATCTTTTTTATGTATTTTTGGCAGTAGATAGAATCTACCTGCTACCGGACTGAGTAGAACAAGGGATTTTATTGCGTCTGGTGCTACTTTATTAGCCTGTGCCAGAGTTTGAAGGGTTTCCTTGATAGTGGCATTAAATTCTTCTGTGGGATCGGCATCGACACGTTTATAAAAAGAGCTGTCGGATAATTGTCTCAGGGCTTCGTTTATATAGTCAATTTTATTCATGACAACTATTGCGCCTCCTTTGTCTGCTGGCTTAATGACGATTTCAGGATGTGTCGCTAACAACTTGAGCGCGTTGCTTTCATCCGCCGAAAGATTCTTAAGATATTTGGCCTGCTTTTTGTAGGACTCAAGTATGTCCCGCGTGACGGCAGATATATACATGTCTAAACACTTATCGCGTTGTGTCGGGGGAGTCCAATGCTTATGAGGGGGTAAAGGGTCATGCGTCTCATTAGGGCTTGGGCGATCATGGAAATACTCTCGAAGTCGTAAATTGCGGCAAAAGTTATCCAGGTCTTTAAAGAGGGAAAATTCGTTAAAACCACCGGTTGCCGGGGGAGTTTCGAGGTGTTGTTCGATGAACTAGAGGGCATTAAATGGGATGTAATAGGGCTTAGCGAGGTTAGGAGGGCAGGCGAAGCCGTTACGGTGCTGAAAAATGGACACGTCCTATGTTACCGTGGTCTAGAGGACAGAAGAGAACTGGGAGTGGGATTTCTAGTCAATAAAAGCACAGCTGGCAACATAGACGAATACTATAGCATTAACGAAAGGGCAGCAGGTCTTGTAATTAGGCTCAATAAGAGGTACAAGCTCAAGGTGGTGCAGGGCTACGCGCCCACATCCAGCCAGGACGAGCAAGTAGTGGAACGCTTCTATGAAGATGTGGAATCGGCAATGGCTAAAGTAAAAACGCAGTATACCGTAGTTATGGGGGACTTCAATGCTAAAGTAGGCAAGAATCAGGCTGGAGACAAGGCAGTTGGGAACTATGGTCTGGGCTGTAGAAATAGCAGGGGGGACCTACTAGTTGAGTTTGCAGAACGGAATAACCTACGCATAATGAATACCTTCTTCTGTAAACGGGAGAGTCGGAAGCAGACCTGGAGGAGCCCGAATGGGGAGCACAAAAAAAATGAAATAGTCTTCATATTATGCGATAACCCTGGCGTCGTGCAGGATGTGGAAGTGCTCGGAAGGGTAAGGTGCAGTGACCACCGTATGGTAAGATCTCGAATTAGGCTAGATTTGAGGAGGGACCGCAACAAGCTAGTACGTAAGAAGCCGATAAATTAGCTAACAGTAAGACGTAAAGTAGAAGAATTCAGGATCGCGCTGCAGAACCGATATTCCGCCCTTAACGAGGAAGCCGAGCTTACGACACAGGAAGCCTGCGACAACCTTACACGCATTCTCACGGAGTGTGCAGTAGAAGTCGGGGGCACTATGGCTAGACAGGATACTGGTAAACTTTCTCAGGAGACGAAAGATCTAATCAGGAAACGGCAAACCATGAGAATCTCTACCGCAGCTGACAGAGTAGAACTGCCCGAGCTCTCTAAGTTAGTCAATAAGCGTAAGACAGCTGACATACGGAAGTATAATATGGAGAGGATCGAATACGCTGTAAAGAACGGAGACAGCCTGAAAGCAGTGAAGAGACGTCTTGGTGTGGGGAAAAATCAGATGTATGCACTTAAGGATAAGCAAGGCAATGTCATCACAAATAGGGATAAAATAGTCACAGTGGCCGAGGAGTTCTATAGGGATCTGTACAGTAGCCGGGACATACAGGATAATGCCGAACGAGACAGTAGTTCAGAGGTGATAGACATCCCACCAGTAACGACCGAAGAAGTAAGTAAGGCTTTGAAAGAAACGAAAGGGGGCAAAGCACCTGGTGAGGATCAGATAACAGCAGACCTCTTGAAGGATGGCGGAGAAATTCTACTTGAAAAACTGGCAAACCTGTATACGCAATGCCTAATGACCGCAATGGTACCGGAATCTTCGAAGAACGCGAACATCATCCTAATCCATAAGAAAGGCGACATGAAGGACTTGAAAAATTACAGGCCAATCAGCTTACTGTCAGTCATCTACAAGGTATTTACCAAGGTAATCGCTAACCGAATCTCTGCAACCTTAGATTTCAGTCAACCTAAAGAACAAGCAGGGTTCCGTAAAGGTTATTCAACAATGGACCATATTCACACGATCAATCAGGTGATAGATAAGTGCGCTGAGTATACTGAACCCCTATATATAGCCTTCATAGATTATGAGAAAGCATTTGACTCGGTCGAAACCCTAGCAGTCATTCAGGCATTACGGAACCAGGGGGTAGATGAGCATTATGTGAGAATACTAGAGGATATCTATAATGGGTCTACAGCTACCATCATCCTCCATAGGGAGAGCAGTAAAATACCTATGAGGAAGGGTGTCAGACAAGGAGACACAATCTCTCCAATGTTATTCTCAGCATGCTCACAAGAAGTATTCAGAACGTTGGATTGGGAACAGGTGGGGGTATAGGTTAATGGAGAATACCTCAGTAACCTCAGATTTGCTGATGACGTTGCGGTTGCTAAGTAACTCGGGGGACGAATTGCAAAACATGCTTTCCGTACTGGGCGAACAGAGTAGAACCGTGGGCCCGAAAACTAATATGCAGAAAACTAAAGTAATGATCAATAACCTCGGGACAGCACAGCAGTTTGAAATAGATGGCAAGGCAGTGAAAGTGGTAAGCGACTATATATACTTAGGCCAAGTGGTGACCCCAGATCCCAACCATGAGGCAGAGATAATTAGAAGGATCACAATCGGGTGGGGTGCATATGGCAGACATTCTCAGATATTGAATAGTAGCCTACCATTGTCGCGGAAGAAGAAAGTGTATGACAGCT
Organism: Haemaphysalis longicornis; assembly: GCF_048455015.1. Lineage (NCBI taxonomy): Eukaryota > Metazoa > Arthropoda > Arachnida > Ixodida > Ixodidae > Haemaphysalis > Haemaphysalis longicornis. The sequence goes on from NW_027526203.1 coordinate 187,251,977, forward strand.
GCATCTTACCGGTACTCACGGGCAGAAACTTGGAGGCTCACTAAGAGGGTTCAACTTAAATTGAAAACGACTCAGCGGGCAATGGAGCGGAAAATGATAGGTGTAACATTAAGGGACAAGAAGAGAGCGGAGTGGGTCAGGGAGCAAACTGGTGTTAAAGACATATTAGTAGAAATTAAGAAGAAGAAATGGACGTGGGCAGGGCATGTAATGCGAAGGCAAGATAACCGCTGGGCATTAAGGGTAACAGAGTGGATCCCTAGAGAAGGCAAGCGTTGCAGGGGGCGGAAGAAAGTTAGATGGGCAGATGAGATCAAGAAGTTTGCGGGGATAAATTGGTCACATTTGGCACAGGACCGAAGTAATTGGAGAATAATGGGAGAGGCCTTGGCCCTACAGTGGGCGTAGATAGGCTGGTGATGATGATGATGATGATATATATATATATATATATATATAGACAGAGAGAGACAGAGAGGGAGAGAGATAATTTGGAAATGAGGGGCTTGTTAGGAAATACAGAAAGTAATACCGGCCGTCTACAACGCCAAAGGAGGCATAGGGGATTCGTTAGACTATTTTTTGACCATTAGTGAAATTATATTTTTTTATCGAAAGGCGTGGGTTCGGTTCCCACTCTGGGCACGTGTTTTTCTTTCTTTCTTCCTTTCTTTCTACGTACATTAATAAAAAAATATAATTTTACTAACGGTCAAAAATAGTTGTACACTGCCGGCCGGCATTTCTTTCTCTCTCTCTCTCTCCCGATATATACATATACATATATATATATATATATATATATATATATATATATATATATATATATATATATATATATATATATATATATATATATATATATAGCGAATCAGAAAATGGGAAATGAGGGGCTCCGTGAAATAAGCCAGAAAATAAGGGATGGCAGTCAAGAAAACCTCTGAAAGCAAAGGGGAGGTTGAGGTGAGTCATAGAAATAAATGAAGAATTTTTTGAGTCGAAAAGAAAGTGGTGAAAAAAATGCCTGCCGGGTGGGATCCGAACCAACGATCTCCAGAATACCGGTCTGGTGCGGTAACCACTACGCTACCGGCGGGGCGATTTCCGCCCTTCGCCCACCCCCCGCTTTCAGGGGTATTTATGTCAATGTAATTTTTTCCTGTGCTTGGGGGTGGTACCCAGCGCCACTCTGACTTCTCGGGGAGAAGGGGACTTTCTTTTTAATCCCCGCGCCGTGACTCGAGTGTCTAGGACATGTCGAGAGTGGTCAACCAGCGTTGAACTCTCTTAAGCTCCCTATGGCAACAAGACCGCCAGAACAGAGGCCCTCGCTATGCATGTAGCGAATCAGAATAGGAAATGAGGGGCTCGTAGAAATAACACAGAAATAAGGGTTAGCAGTCAAGACAACTTCGGAAAGCAAAGGAGAGGTTGTGGTAGGTCATTGAAACCGATTAAGAATTTGGAAAGAAACAAAGAAAGTGGAGAAAAAATGCCCGCCAGGTGGGATCCGAACCCACGACCTCCAGAATACCGGTCTGGTGGTCTGGTGCGATAACCACGACGCTACCGGTGGGGCTGTTTCCCCACCAGTTTCTCGGGTATTTATGTTAAGGTATTTTTTGTTTCCTGTACTTGGGGTGGTAGCCAGCGCCACTCGGACTACTCGGGGTGAAGGAGACCTTCTTTATAAACCGCGGGCCGTGACTCGAGTGCCTACGACATGTCGAGAGTGGTCGACCAGCGTTGAACCCTTTTAAGCTACCTTAGGCAGCAAGACTACCAGAAAAGAGGCCCTCGCTACGCATGTAGCAAATCAGAAATCGGATCCAGGCCGAATCCAGACCGGTATTCTGGACGTCATGGGTTCGGATCCCACCCGGCGGGCATTTTTTCACCACTTTCTTTCTGACTCCAAAAATTCTTCATCTGTTTCTATGACCCACCACAACCTCCGGTTTGCTTTCCGAGGTTTTCTTGACAGCCAACCCTTATTTTCTGTCTGATTTCACCGAGCCCCTCAATTCCCATTTTCTGATTCGCTACATGCTTAGCGAGGGCCTCTGTTGCGGCAGTCTTGGTGCCAAAGGTAGCTTAAAAGGGTTCAACGCTGGTCGACCACTCTCGACATGTCGTAGGCACTCGAGGCACGGCCCGGGGGTTAAAAAGAAGGTCCCCTTCACCCCGAGTGGTCCGAGTGGCGCTGGCTACCACCCCAAGTACAGGAAACAAAAAATACCTTAACATAAATACCCGAGAAACTGGTGGGGAAACAGCCCCGCCGGTAGCGTAGTGGTTATCGCATGAGACCGGTATTTTGGAGGTCGTGGGTTTAGATCCCACCCGGCGGGCACTTTTTAACGAAGTTCTTTCTGACTAAAAAAATTCTTATCTGTTTCTATGACCCACCACAACCTCCCGTTTGCTTTCCGAGGTTTTCTTGACAGCCAATCCTTATTTTCTGTCTTATTTCACCGAGCCCCTCGTTTCCCATTTTCTGATTCGCTACATGCTTAGCGAGGGCCTCTGTTCTGGCAGTCTTGGTGCCAAAGGTAGCTTAAGATGGTTGAACGCTGGTCGACCACTCTCGACATTTCGTAGGCACTCGAGTCACGGCACGGGGGTTAAAAAGAAGGTCCCCTTCACCCCGAGTAGTCCGAGTGGCCATGGCTACCACCCCAAGTACAGGAAACAAAAATACCTTAACATAAATACCCAAGAAACTGTTGGGGAAACAGCCCTGCCGGTAGCGTAGTGGTTATCGTACCCGACCGGTATTCTGGAGGTCGTGGGTTCGGATCCCACCCGTCGGGCATTTTTTCGCTAATTTTTTTCTGACTCAAAAAATTCTTCATCTGTTTCCTTGACCCACCACAACCTCCCCTTTGCTTTCCGAGGTTTTCTTGACTGCCAACCCTTATTTTCTGTGTTATATATATATATATATATATATATAGCGAATCAGAATAGGAAATGAGGAGCTCGTAGAAATAACACAGAAATAGGGGTTGGCAGTCAAGAAAACCTCAGGAAGCAAAGGGGAGTTTGTGGTAGCTCATTGCAACAGATAAAGAATTTGGAAAGAAAGAAAGAAAGCGCAAAAAAATGCCCGCCAGGTGGGATCCGAACCAACTTGGCGGGTCCCCTACACCCCGAGAACTCAGAGTGGCGTTGGCTACCACCCCCAAGCACAGGAAAAAATTACATTGACATAAATTCCCCAGAAAGCGGGGGGGGGGGGGGGGGGGAATCACCCCGCCAGTAGCGTAGTGGCTATCGCACCAGACCGGTATTCTGGAGGTCGTGGGTTCGGATGCCATCTGGCGGGCATTTTTCTCCGCTTTCTTTCTTTCTTTCGAAATTTTTTATCTGTTTTAATGACCTACCACAAGCTCCCATTTGCTTTCCGAGGTTTTCTTGACTGCGAACCCCTATTTCTGTGTTATTTCTACGAGCCCCTCATTTCGCTATTCTGATTCGCTACATGCATAGCGAGGGCCTCTGTTCCGGCAGTCTTGGTGCCATAGGGAACTTAAGAGGGTTCAACGCTGGTTGACCACTCTCGACATGTCGTAGACACTCGAGTCACGGCGCGGGGATTTCACTCTGACCTCACCCCGAGAAGTCACAGTGGTGCTGGCTACGACCCCCAAGCACAGGAAAAAATTACATTGACGTAAATACCCCAGAAAGGGGGGGGGGGGGGGAATCGCCCCGCCGGTAGCGTAGTGGTGATCGCACCAAACCGGTATTCTGGAAGTCGTGGGTTTTGATCCCACCTGGCGGGCATTTTTCTCTGCTTTCTTTCTTTCTTTCCAAATTCTTTATCTGTTTCAATGACCTACCACAACCTCCCCTTTGCTTTCCGAGGTTTTCTTGACTGCCAACCCTCATTTCTGTGTTATATATATATATATATATATATATATATATATATATATATATATATATATATATATATATATATATGAAATTTCTGAGCGGCCGGGCTCTCAAATTATGAAGATGTCATCTATGTATCGAAGATAAACCTTCGGCTTGAGGGGGAAAGAGTCTAAGAGGGAAGTTTCAAGTTGTCCCATAAAAATGTTGGCGTAGGTGGGTCCGAAAGGAGTGCCCATGCTGGTTCCAAAAACTTGCAAGTAGTAAGATGAATCGAACTCGAAATAGTTGAGTGTTAGGACTAATTTTAGTAAAGTAATGTAGACTTCCAATGCATGTTGGTGCCGGTTTTCTGCTAAGGCCTTTTAATGTAGCGTCTATTCCTTCTGTGATGGGAATGTTCATATAGAAGGCGGAGACGTCGAGCGTGACCAGAAGGGCGTCATTGGGTATTTGCCCACCATCGTTTATTGCTTCTATTATACGGAGGAAGTTTGGGGCGTCCTTAACAAATGGAGGAAGAGAAGTCGGAATGTCTGCCGAATGGTGATTCAGAAACACAGACAATGTTTCCGTGGGGGTGTTGTTGTTAGAAACTATGGGCCTTCCCGGAATGTCAGCTGAGAACAATGCTTCTGTGGGGACTTTATGGATTTTGGGGAGGAGGTAGAAACGTCCTGCTTGCTGGTTCGTCGGTCTCATGAAGTTTAGTTCTGTTGTGGTGATTAATTCTCTGGCCAGCAGATCTGTGAGACTGCGAAGTATCGTTTGACTGTATTCGTTAGTGGGATCATGGTCTAAAGGCTGTTAGTGACCATGGTTGTTAAGCTGCCTATAGGCCTTATCTTTATATTTTTCCATTGGTAAGATGGCGATGCCACTTCCTTTGTCTGCAGGTTTAATGATTATGTGGTTTCTGGCTGCTAGATTATTTAGAGTGACTTCTTCTGAGGGGGTCAAGTTCTTGCGTTTATTTGATTTCTTGGTTGAGAATAATATTTCTTTTGATACTGATTTTATATACAAATCGAGTTCTGGAGATTCATCGGCATCTGGCGTCCAAGTGTTTGGTGCACGGAGTGCGTGGTCATTGATTTCACTATTGTCTTGCTTATAGGAAAATAATTCCTTCAGCCTCATTCTGCGAGAAAATTCGGTGAGATCCTTCTGTAACTCGTATTCATTCACGTGGTTCTTGGTAGGGCAGAAAGAGAGGCCTCGTTCTAGGATAATTTTTTCGGTTGCCGACAATGTTTCTGAAATATCTATAACGTTGCTGTTACACATTTCGGGGGCGGCGGATACAACATTCTGTTCGGGAACAGGTGTCATGTTGCTGTTACTCCTACTGTGGGAGCTAGATTCTAGATTTTGATTATTAGCGGGAGGGAAAAATTCCACCGTAGCAGATTCTGATGTGTCTGCGGGGGACGTCATATGATTTGTTACCACGTCTTCAGGCTTAGCGAGGACAGGAAGTTCAATGGTGTAATGTGTGTCAGGCAAAAAGAGCTGGTCACATTCAAATTTATTCCTTTGTTTCTTGCACAGCTCGTGTTCCTTACGGTTTCTAAAGGCATCAAGATCAATTTTCTCTTGCTCAGTGAGTGAAATGATTTCAATCTGCTCATTTAAAACACTAAGTTGTTTTTCACAGTGCTCTCTGATAATTTCTAGAAGGGAAAGCGATGCATGCTTCGAAGTGTCCTGCCATTTAGCTTCCAGTTGAGGGGGAGAACTCCAAAGGAACAAATAGCTTTAAGGCTGAGGCTTTTGGGGATTTTCCTGGTTTGGAGGTAAGAGGAATAGGTGTTGAGGTGAAATCTGTAGTATGTTTGTTTGCCTGCGATTTTTCGAACCCTAAGGAAAGCGCGGGATTTGAGGGGCAAGGCGTCGGGTCCGCTGGGTAGAAGTCATTTTCATTTGTTCCGAGTGGACCTACGGGATGGTTCTTTTTTGTTCTGAGTCTGTTGTTTAGGGGGGCTGTTAGGGGTGATGTCAACGTCGATGCCTGTTTGGGTGCTTGTTTGCATTTTAGTGCGTGTTAGTGTCTGTGTGAACATTGAGCGTGACGCCCCTCTTGTCCCCGATCTTCCCGGAAGCCTCCTTTGAGGTCGCCCGGCCCCACCGCAGCCCAGCTTAAACCGTTCCCCCCTGTTTTCTCCGACTCTCGCGTAGTCTTCCCTCTTTCTCTACTGCGGGTTTTGGTCACAATACCCACACCTCCCTTTCTCTCTCACTATTTCGCTCCTTTCAACCGACCGTTGACCCACTCTGCTGTCCTCCTCCCGGCCCCGCTCTTAACAACTTCCCCTCCCTCTCTCCAACTCAATATGTATCTATAAAACAGTGTGCCAGAGATGAACTCTGATGCCTTGAAAAAGACAAGTCGCCTTGTCGAAAGGTTGGCAGAGGTCTGAGGCCGCTACTTTCTCCAAAGTATTTTTTCTATCTGGGGACCATATTCAAAGCCCTCTCGTTCCCTATATATATATATATATATATATATATATATATATATATATATATACACTTCTGGTAAATATGAATAGCCCAGAAAGTGAAGGAGAACACCGTCGCCCAGATAGCCGAATTGGTAAGGCATTCGACATGTAATCGAAAGGCGTGGGTTCGGTCCCCACTCTGGGCGCGTGTTTTTCTTTCTTTCTTTCTTCTGTATATTAAAAAAAAAAATGTTTACTTCATTAACCATAGTAAAAAAGAAAAGAGCCTAACCACACCCCTATGCCTCCTTTGGCGTTGTAGACTGCTGACCTATCTTTCTATATATATATATATATATATATATATATATATATATATATATATATATATATATATATATATATATATATATGTGTGTGTGTGTGTGTGTGTGTGTACATTAGAGGGGAATAACTGAGAATCGATGCGCGCAAGGCACAGCAAAGCTTACACGCAATAATACTCCACCTCTACACAAGCGTCGTGTCCTTTATTGTAGAGAAAAACTGTGTTTTATTGCTTATTATAACGCAAATTTCTGCCGGCGGTAGAAGAGATAAAATAACTTTATTTGGTAAACCGCCATCTGCGCTAGGGTCCCTGCGTTAGTCTCCACGGGTGCAGCGCATCACACCGAGGCAATGCGGTGTCCTTGCCAAGCGGCACAGCTCTTCTTGTAGGGAGGGTCTGGGTCAGTCAAGGCGGCCTCCCTTGACGAGGATTAGGTGATGATGCAGCCATCGCTTAATTTTCAAGTACAGTGCCTCGACGCCACTGCTTTTGTTATTTCCTCGTCCATAGCGCCTTCTGACGCCAGTCCTGTCACTTCTCGCGAGAGCGGGAGGCTGCGCATACTCGTACAGCTGTCCTTACATCAAGGGAACCCTAAAAGGTAATGGGACATATTTCATTGATGTCTACCTTTTCGTTTTCGAGCCTTCACGAGGCTAGTCTGCAACGTCGCAGTTGCAAGTTTGAAACATGAGACGGATGAGACGGATATAGCTGTGAGACGTGATAGTTGCAGCCGCGCAAAAGTTCACAGGACCCCCAAGCATTTTGTATGAGTTGCAAACGGTAGATTATCAATTTCCAACTTAACGCCCCGGAATGTTCGTTGAAGTTTTCTGCTGCGGGTAATGTTTCACAGTTTTGCTTGGAGCTATATTGAAGTGTTCTGTAATTACATTGCTCCTGGTATCTTTTCAAAGCCTGTACGTAAGCTTGTTCTGTGTGAACCAGAATTATATGGAAGGTATGGCTGAGAATTTTGCTGTCGCACAGAGTAGCGTGTGTCGCCGCTGGGTGCTGCGCGGGTCGGCGCGGACAGCGCAGCGCGCGCTTGATGACGTGCTGCCATCGCCGCGTGACGCGGAAAGCAGCCACCGCCGCTATTCCCGCTTTCCCGGTGTTTTTACAAATCACTGGCGTTATCTAGCGGACTAGTTCTCTCCATCTGTTTAATTATGTGATGCACGGGCTATGGAGCTCTTCCCGGTCACGTGTGTTTATCTGTAGTTTGGCTGCTTCCGACGCGGCAAAGGCAGGCTTTCTTGCTCACTGGGGCATTTATTGTTTCTGCTCCATTACAACCGTACCTGATCGGCCATTTGCTTGAGCCAGTCTCCAGGTGTCGAGTGCAAACTTGGAGCAGCACATATCACTATGTGACAACAAATTCGGTTGTAATATTCTTGTCGTCCTTATTGGCAAGCTTAAGAGGTAGTCTTATGTTATTATACTTAGCGTCGCTGCGAGCTTTCCCGTGGATCGAAACTATGTCTGAAAAAGCCCCCACGAGGGCTATCCTGGCGCATACCTTGAAAAAGTGTGTTAGTCTGGGCTCTCCCCTGCTTTATCTTGCGGCGAGGAAGACCCCCCCCCCCCCCTTCCAAGTATTTTCAGATTACTAATGCTCTTGGTTTTGTACAACGCAGCTTGATTTGTGAATACGCCGAAAGACTTAGTCCGTGCGGAACAGTACATTCTCTTCCTTGACGAAATTGGCGACTAGTTTGAAAGAGACGCGGTGTATTTGGAACTCGCTGCTCTTAATACCGGAGCGCTGAACTACAATTTGCGTTTTTCTACGAATTTCAAAAAACCATTATCCGAGCTTGTTTGAAAATTAGCGCCCGCACTCAGTCTCATTGATTTAACCAGGCACTAAGTGTCCATAGCTGCCGTAATTCTCAGCCATGCTTTCCAGGCGTCAGCGAAACTGTTAACAACGACAACGCCAGCCGAAAGCGGGCACCGCCCTACGCCTATAGAGTCGGGCCCAGGGACAACTGGAGTTTAGGAAGGAGGAGGCCTGCTCGTAATAAATCAGACAATAATGTTAGAGGCGGTAAGAAAGACAACATACGGGATTGTAGCACGCACCGCGCTTGCACGGTTAGGTTCGTTCTCACCCGGTCGGCACTTGCGCTTTTGAGTGAGTGGTCTCTTGCGCATCGGAACATAAAACCGATGCGGCTAGACGCGCCCTCTCAGCTGCCTTCAGTGATTGGAGAGCATGCCTGCTGAACGCAGCAGCTCTGTCTCGAAGAAGTAAGTGGATGTCCGCAGAAGCTTTTTCCCTATACACTTAAAGAAGACCCCTTGCATTGGCTTCGCCACTGCACTCTAGAAAGGCGTGCATAACGTTGATTAGTGCGCTTTCGCCCTTTGCATAACCCATTTTCCGTAAAATTGTATGTTAAGTCTCGTCAAACGCAGAATTCGCACACTTGGCTGCACTGCCTGGTCGTACTAGAGTGTCGTTACGAAGCCAAACTGCTGGGACTTATTTGAGTAGATTACAGAGTAATACCACCCCCCCCCCCCTTCGTTGTTGACGTAATCACTGACCTGTTAGAATCGTGTGACGCACAGCTAGGGCTGGTTGTCAATTGAAGCTCTAGTGGTGCCTTGAAAAGTGACGAAAACGGACAACATACACAGCATGTACTGTATCGGTTTCCGACCTGACAGTATGACGAACAAAAGAGCGAATGCACTATACTTCGGAAAGTGCGTAATATGAATTGCGCCCATTGAGGCTTATAGCCTAAAATATCTTAGGAAAATTAACTATATAGAAATTTGATACAATGCGATTAGATTGAGCTCCGTCTGGGACGAAAAAGGAGTTGCAGCTACAGCGACTGGTTCAATTACCAAGCCCCGCTTGAATGGCACAGTGTTGAGCCGCTCACTTTTCCAGCGCTTTCTTCCCAGTTCTCGCTGCAATCGTAGTATGTGCCTCCGGCCCATGTGAACTTGTTGGCACGTCCGTAGACCAGCTGCACGCTGGACAGCAGGCCGGCCACCACCCAGATAGTCAGGATGATATGCGGGCCTCGCCGCCGCGTCCATCGGAAGCTTAGTGGATACATGATGGCGTAGTACCTGCGTCAGATCAACAAACACAGAGTTGGACGAGTTATTCTCCAATTGGCTGCTTCCGTTATGATATAGCCGCGCAAGAGGTATGGGCAAATATCTGTTGTCAGTGCGGTCGCCAACGTTGTCGCAAGCTTTGTTCTTCGAGGTTAATGAGGCGTCATCGAATTACATCAAATAAACCTGAGCGAGCTTGAGGCAGTCATCTGCAATGTTTTCCTCATACGCATTTTTTTCACACCATTGGAAAATTTGTAAATAAACAACTTACTGTTCGTAACTCCTACTTGGCGGGATCGCAAGCGGAGCCGTCAACGTAGTCTACGGTCGCCTGCACCGCCATTGAATTGAAGAGCGGGGCGCACCTTAGCATACTGCTCAACTGTAAAATCCAAGAACCCAGAGCCTCCGCGAATTAGCGCAGAGGAGCCAGCTCAAGACATACGCTTGCGTGCACTCAAGCATTAACCTGGAAGATCTTAACTACTGCTGGACTCTAAAGCATACTGAACGATTGACTTGCGAATTTTCTGTTCGTCTCTGCGTATAACATTGTACGCGAACCAAATTTTCGTTTCATTTCGAAAGCATTTGTGCTTTACGAAGCGCAATCCTGGCGTTGTGAGCAGCGGATGGTACCAAAACATTAGTAGTGGCTTAGCTCTGCTATGCCAGGATATACGTAGCGTGAGCTAAGGTTCAGCAACCCAGTCAGATCCAGTCTTATCCAATCCAGTCCAGTCCAGTCCAGTCCAGTCCAGTCCAGTCAATGCTCCTCGGACATGCTCAGCACGGCTCTTCACGAGCCACGCGATACGGCTATCAAGCGGCTCAGGCGCAGCGTCAGACTTGGCTACTGCGCAACTGAGGCGCACACCTGGGTACTCGCCGGCGCCAGTGCGTCTGCCGCGGCTATGACGCAACACAATCCAACACAATCCACTTTAATCTAATCCAATCCAAATACAATCCAATCAAATCTAATCAAAGCCGAGCCAAACCAGGCTAAGCCAAGCCAATTAAATCCAATGTCCCTCGCGCTTGCGCAGAACGGCCCTCACTGCACACGCGAAACTGCTCAACCTCGGCCAGTGTAGCTTACGCTACAAAAGCCCACGCGTCGTTATCTATCTAAATTAATGCGCCCATGCACTCTGTACCGATGGCTAACCGGGGAAGCTCTAGCCCCTGCCCCTCGCAGTCGCTGGACCTGTGATTCACTCAGTAGCTCACTTCGCGCGCGCTCTGTTGCGAGAGAGACTAGTTTTCGCTCTCTGTGGTGCGCCGTTCCCACTGACGAGTGTCGATAAATGCGACAGTGTCGCTACGCCATCTACGAACCCAGCCAATCTCTCTTCTCTTACTTGTAATTCCTGTCCAACCTGGTATTTCCTCTAGTTACGCAAGGTGTTGCACCGGACGAGTTTTCTGCGTCCACGGGGCCACCGTTTTTTTCTTTAGCCTAGTCATATAAAGCTTTGATTTAAAATAGAGTGATAGAGACGGGAATGGAACCCAACGACGCGAGATTATAGGCAAGTGACTGATAGACACTAGTCTAGCCGGTACAGCACACAGCAGCCCTTTTGAAGTACATTAAACGTAAATGAAAGCTGCCAAAAAAGAAAAGAAAATCCTTGAGCCACTGACGATTGCCTACATACTTCGAAAGCGAAAGATATATAATTATTTATTTTATTTATTTATTTATTTATACATACTTCAGCCCAATTGGGCTATCGGAGGAGTGGGTTGGTACATAGAATACAAAACACTTTTCTGCACAGAATAACACAGATAAAGACACAACACATTTAAATTCACTTATTCATAAAGTTTAGACATAATAGATAATAAGTACAGCAAGACATTGAAATTATGCAAAACTGACATAGCACAATCAATTTAACTTTTGCAAAATTTTTTCCAAAGGCAATGACCTAATTTTTCACCTGGCAGAAGATTCCATTTTTCAATTGTTCGCGAGAAGAAGCTGTACTTAAATAGATTAGTTCGTTGATGAAAAGTTGCAAGGTTGAGTTTGTGGCTATTTCTAGTAGATTTAAGGTAATCGGGCTACAAATAGGTGTTCTGTAATAAGTAGCGCGGACTATTCGTAAGAATATATAAAGGTTAAGACATTCGCGTTCACGGCGCTCAGACAGGGGTTGTAATTCTAGTGTAGCAAGGTGGGATGATGGCGAAAAGCTCCAATCGAAACGGCCGAAAATAAAACGAATTGATTTTTTCTGAACGGATTCGTGTGTTAATTTCCGATACTTTATAAGGGTTCCTGATATAAGGGTTCCAGATATATGGATTGCCCTGGCGATACTTTACTTCTTCATCGACTGTTTCGTGGCGTTCCCACAAAGCTACCGCAATTGAGATGCGTAGCTTTTTAGTAGATATATATGAATAATCTATGATCTCGTAACCAATCACGACGAAAAAAAGAAAGGGAAGCAAGAGACACGCACACAATGTACTAGTAAGTGCTATGTCGCGCACGGCGTCTTTGTGGTGTATGCCACATCCAGACGTTAGGCCTAACGTTGCTTTTCGAAAATTAACGTCCCCAAACGGTTCCCGCACCTTGACGCACAATGACCGTGGCATTATTTTAGAAACACGTTTCGCTCAACCTTACGCTATGTTCTGACTAGAGCACTGCACGGGCAGATTTTTTCCGGCCCGGGCCCGGCACGGCCCGATAGCGCCATGCTCCGGCCCGGCCGGGCCCAGCGCGGGGTTTTCAAATACGGCCCGCACCCGGCCCGGGCCCTAAAGGCTTGGGCTCGGCCCGGCCCGGCCCGGCTTGGCCCGGCCTGGACCATTTCAGCCAATTATGCCTTGAGCATAAACGAGGCACTGTCGAATCCTCAGTTATTGTGAAGATACCAGCAGCACAGAAAATATTTTTGGAGAGTGCTGTGAGAACATGAGAGTGTGTCACGATTTTCAGTGGCACTGTGTATACCTTCGGTTAATTACGCCCGTAACACTTTTCCGAAATAATTGCGGGGCAATATTAGAGGCAAAGGCATAGGTGGCTGTCTCATGCATGCAGTGCTAACCAGGCGATGTTCTTATTGCATTTAAAAGAATGACTACAACATACAACGCCCACATAAAGTGGAAAAATGGTGGACATTTATAGATGAGTTTACATTAATTGCTCACAAGCTGGGACTGTTGAGTAACAAATGCAGAACATTCTCCTGCAAACTTCGTTTATTGCAAAATGCAACGAGAGAGAGAAAAAAATGCGCTGTAACTGCTCCTGGTGGGTCGCCAGGCTGGCTGAGTAGCTCAGACCGGCAGCCAGCCGGAGCCACTAAATGCTACCGCGGGCCTGAAAGAGGTGCATCTTCCATGATTCATTGCACGGGAGGAGCCCGACTAGAGGAGAATGCGGCATCAGAGGAGGTTGGCTTGTTAAAGCTGGGCCGCCTGACTTCATGCTCCCTCCTAAAAATTTTTCTTCCTCCATACATACCACGCGTTCGCCGTTCGGCGCCATTGCGGCGCCGTGGCTCACCGACGGAGACGGGCGCGGTGGTGGCGCGGCGCCTCCTCTCTCATTCTGTCTTCTAGGTCCTTTAGAATTCGTTGCCTCGGTTGCGTATCTTGTAGTTTTGTGTTCGAGCAAACATACTGACACGGTCTTGATGGATGAAATGGGTTTATTTACAATGATGTGGTCCGGGAAGAGCCAAGCGAACAGATCGGGAAGCGGCCGGCACAGTCACCACCTCAACCTCCTCTTCTACCAAACCACAGTGGGCTTGGTCAATCTCTTTCCATTAGAAACCCGGGAGACAATATCCTCCGTAGAAACTGCGCTGTAAAACTTCCCCGGGGCGAGATGAAGCTCACCGAGCGAGTTGAAGTTGTCGGGGTTGGCGAGGCTTCAGGCGGTCGACGTGAACAACTTGAGTCTTTCGCGATCGACGATCTTGTGACATCACTTTAGCGATTTCATAATTCAGGTCGCTTGATTTTCGCACAACTACAAACGGGCTGGTATAGGTTTATGAAAACTTCTGGCACAAACCACGTTTGCGTAGCGGCATCCAGAGCCAGACAAGGTCACCGGTAAAGTACGAAGCTGGTGCGTGCTGTCGGTCATATCACGCCTTTGTCTTCGCCTGGGACGTCAAAGTCCGTAGTCGGGCAAGGTGGCGCGCCTCTTCAGCACGACACAGAGTCTGCGCTATAGAAACATCATGGTGAGAAAAGGGCAGGATAGTGTCGAGGGAGCTACTTGGCACTCGCAAGTATAAAAAAAGAGAAAGGTGCGTATCCCATGACCTCGTTCTTAGCGCTGTTGTAAGCGTATGTGGTAAAAGGTAACACATCGTCCCAGTTTTTAGGATCTGAGGATACGTACATGACCAACATGTTTGTCAGTGTACGATTTGTTCGCTCAGTAAGGCCATTGGTTTGTGGGTGGTATGGCGTGCTGTGTCGGTACTGTAACCCACAGAGATGAATGAGCTCTTCTACGATATCCACTGTGAATTGTCGTCTGCGATCACTTATAACCACACGGGGGCACCATGGCGCAGTATGAAGTGTAGAAAAACGTGTACGACTTCAGAAGCTGTTGCGGATGGCAGAGCAGTCGTTTCCACATAACTTGTCAGGTAATCGACACAGGCAATTATCCATCGATTCCCGGCTACCGACTTTGGAAACGGGCCGAGCAAGGCAACTCCTACTTTTTCAAAAGGTGACATTGGTGGACGCACGGGATGCAAAGGCCCTGAAGGAGGAACTGTGGGAAGCTTGTAGCGCTGTCACACCTGGCAACCGGCGACGTACTGCTTTGTCGTCTTCCGAAGGCGAGGCCAGTAGAAATGTTGGCGGAGTCGGTAATGCGTGCGGGCAAAGCCAAGATGTCCTGAGGTGACGTCGTCGTGCATAGCATGCAGGACGACAGGCCGGAGGCTCTCGGGCACGACAAGCAGAAAACGAGCACCATCGGACGAATAATTCCGTCTCCAGAGCAAGCCATCTCGGACAATGAACGGTGAAGTCGACGATTAAGACGCCTGTGCGGAGGCAAAAAATGGCATTAAGCTGCTATCTTTTTGTTGCTCTTCCTGAAACACGCGTGCATCGGGGAGCGCGGTCCAGATGGAAGCTAAGGAATCGGCCTGGTTTCGTCCTCAAATAGCTGCGCTTGTTGAGGCAGGCGTGACAGCCAGCGTCGGTGTGGCGGCGCCCGCTCTTATAGACAGCAGCGAAATTGAATTCCTGAAGCCGTAAAGACCAGCGAGCGAGTCGACCAGAGGGGTCGCGTTATCCGACAAGCCAACACAGGGAGTGATGGTCTGTTACAATGGTGAAATGACGTTCATAAATGTAGGGTATAAATTTTGAATGGCGAAAATCATCGCAAGACATTCTAGTTCTGTCACAGTGTAGTTACGCTCTGCTTCCGAGAAGGTACGACTTGGGTAGGCGACAGCGCTATGCGCACCTCCATGCGGATGGACCAGCACAGCCCCACCACCGATGGCGCTGGCGTCTGAGTGGATCTCAATGGGGCCTAGGGGTCGAAGTGGTGCAACACAGGATCGGATGTCAACAAATGCTTCAACTCCGTGAAAGACGAGTCACATTCGCGAGTCCTCACAAAGGGCGTGTCTTTACGAAGAAGAGCTGTGAGGAGACAGGCGATCTTGGTGAAGGCTTTGATAAAGCGACGAAAGGAGGAGCTCAGTCCAAGGAAGCTCCGCAGGTCCTTAAGTAATCGGGGTTTTTGTATATCACGAACCGCAGCAACTTTTGGGGGGTCAGGCCTGATTCCATCGTGGTAAACAAGGAAGCCAAGCACAAGCGCCTGGTGCTCTCCAAAATGGCACATCTTCGAGCTCAGTACCAGACCACCTGCGCGATGCGCTGGAGAACAACGTCAAGCCGCTAGTAATGCTCGTCTAACGTCCGGCCAAAAATAATGACGTCATCTAAATAACACATGCAGGCTTCCCACTTCAAGCCCCGCAGGACAGAGTGCATGAATCCCTCGAATTCTGCAGGCGCGTTGCACAGGCCGAACGACCTAACATTAAATTGTAACAAGCCATCTGGTGTGACGAATGCTGTCTTCTTCTTGTCGTCCGCGTGCATAGTAATCTGCCAGTAGCCCGATCGAAGATCAACCGACAAAAAGTAGGAGGCATAACGCAGACAATCGATGACGTCGTCAATCCGCGGAAGTGGGTATACGTCCTTCTTCGTCACATTATTAAATCTACGGTAGTCAACGCAAAATGGCCACGTGTTGTCCTTCTTTCTGACCAGTATTACAAGTGCGGCCCATGGGCTGGTAGATTCCTGAATTACAACGTTGCGGAGCATTACCTCAGTCTGCTCATTTATAGCGCTGCGCTCAGCAGGAGACACGCGGTAACGTTTCTGCCGGATGGGTGGTGCAGTGTCAGTGTAAATTCGGTGTTGCGTCCGAGAGTCTGGCGGCGCAGGAGGGTATTTACCCTGCGCGAAATCGAACACTGAAGCGTTCCAAGCCAGCAATTTTTGCAATGCGTGTCGTTGATCAGACGGCAACAATTTGTTAACCATTTTGATGAAATTGGCTGTATAGTCCGGTTCCACATTATTCGTAGGTCCAGCCATAGAAATAGCATCCCGTGAAGTATCTAAATTACCGGTTTTAGTGGCGCGCCTGAGTCCCTGAGAGAGAAGTACGGGTTCTGAGCTTGCATTCACTGTCCACATGTGAGTAAAGCCACCCTCCTGATGAAAGAAAGCCCGAGTTACGAACACATTTTTCTTCATCGCTGTGTTCCGTTCGGGCTCAACTAACGCCACACAGGAGCTATCCGTGCTCATGTTAGTTCCCTCACGGGAACGAACATGGCTGACATAGGGGGCAATAGCGTATCATCAACAACAGCGAACACTCCTCGGCCGGTTTCAGTGGCTTGCTCGACACAGACAGGCAATACACTTCGCAATGAAATCTCTGCAGCACCGCAACCCAACTTTGCCCCACATTCTTTCAAAAAGTCGATACACAGAATGACATCGTGCGTTGCGTACTCTAATACGGTAAACTCAGTTCTGAAGGTGTCTCCGCCAAGCACAAGGTCTGTCGAGATAATTCCAACTACCCGCAAACGCTCACCACCAACCCCATGGAAATGTCTAGTTCCATCCCACTCAAACATAACTTTATGTCCAAGGCGATCTTTAAATGACAAGCTCATCACTGACACACTAGCACGAGTATCCACCAAAGCAGTTGCGTTCACACCATCGACACAACTACACACCTTGTTCTCAACCATCACTACTCACAGGAAATTTGGTAAAAACGACCGTTCCGCGACCTCACCCCTGTCGGCCGCACCAGCTAGTTTCCCAGCGGCGGGGGCACGGACCGGAGGCGAGGCGACGGTGACCGGCCCTGGGGAAGCGGTGGCGTGATGCTACGGTCAGAGGCGGCGGCAGACGCATTGCGGTTGGTGAGCGGAGCCGGGTGGTGGAAAAGGGGATCCTGGTGGATTGGGCCATCCCGTCGGCTGGACCAAGAAGGGGCAAAGAACGGCGCAGCTTGCTGCTGACGACGGCGACAGAAGCGAGTGATGTGCCCACTGACGCTACAGAAATAGCAAACAGGTGGTTCCCGATAGCGGTCTTCGTTGCCTTGTTGCTGGTAGCGGACTGGTTCGACTTGTTGGCGTGGGTAGCCAGTGAGAACTCTACGGGATTCGTTCTCGTAGCCGAGTCGCCGGTATGGTGCTCGGAAGCTCTGAACATCGACACCATCTTGCGAAAACATACCGCAGGGCTCTGCGTAGCGGAGTTGTCGTCTGGGTGCTGGTACTTGAAAACAAGGCTCGTGAACGGCGCACTGGTGGTACACGCAATTTGCATGAGGGCCCGAATAGGCAGGCGGATCGGTGGTGTACGCTTGAACTTGATGCCCTAGTTCTTCTCGTATAATACGGCGAACCAAGGATGCGATATCCTCAGATGGACCAGTGTCCATGCTAGCGGTAATGGGAAGGTTAGGAAGAAGGCCAAATTAAGAGCAAATCCGCCGAAGCTTGAGAGCTTCAAATGTGCAGTAGTTGTTGGTCACGTTTCCTGCCGAGGCTAGGTTTACCTTTGTAATCAAGAAGTTGTATACGTCTCCCGCTATACCTTTTAGCAAATGGCCCACCTTGTCCTCCTCAGTCATGGTCGGGTTTACACGAGAGCAGAGTTTAGGGACCTCTTTTATGTATGCCGTACAAGTCTCGCCCGGTACCTGTGCTCGTTGCGCGAGCGTCTGCTCGACCTTTTTGCGGCGGTAAACGGGGTCGCCAAAAGATTTCTTCAGCTCCTCGATGAAGATCGTCCATGTCGGGAGCTTTCCTTCATTGTTTTCGAACTAGGTCAAAGCTGTTTCGACGAGATACACCACTACATAGGCTAGTTGCGCTGCTGTGTCCCAGCGATTGTATTTGCTCACCCTTTCGTAGTGCATGAGTGAAACTTAAGCGCAAACAGACACAGGAACGAGAAAGGGAAACGACACCAGCGATGGTGTCGTTTCCCTTGTCGCTGTGTCTGTTTGCTCTTAAGTTTCACTCATGGATGTTCAACAACTAGCTCGTCTCTCCATTTTGCTTTCGTTGTGTTTGAGCCATTCCTCGACATCTTCGTAATTGTTCCCAGAGAACGAGCGTGGTTCCTTGTGGTGCCAACCGGTGACTACCACTGGGGAAGAGGTTTCACCATTCCGGGGCGGCGGCATGTCAGTCGGGTCCAAGGGCAAGCCGGCGATTTGCCTACTCCGACGGAGAACGCAGGATTTCACTGGGTCCACATGGTCCAGGACGTTGCTATCCCGGCACCTCCACCACGTGACACGGTCTTGGTGAATGAAATGGGTTATTTTACAGTGATGTGGTCCGGCAAGAGCCAAGCGAACAGATGGGGAAGCGGCCGGCGCAGTCGTTGTTGTTGTTGATCCTGATAATTAATGGCGCATACCCAATCAGGGGATTGGCCAATCAACAGACGATTGTAAAAATGAATGGTAGTCTTATCAAATCATGAGACGCCTGGGAGTCACCACCTCAACTTCCTCTTCTACCAAGCCACAGTGGGCTTTGTCAATCCCTTTCCCTTAGAAACCCTGGACACAATATCCTTCGTGCGCTGTAACAATACGAACCAATAAAGACAACATTAGCATACACGCGCCACCCGCCGCGGTGGCCCAGTGGCTAAGGCGTTGTGCTGCTGAGCACGAGGTCGCGGGTTCGATTCCCGGCCGCGGCGGCCGCTTTTCTGATGGAGGCGAAAAGCAAAAACGCCCGTGTGTACGAGATTTCGGCGCACGTTAAAGATCCCCAGGTGGTCAAAATTAATCCGGAGCCCTCCACTACGGCGCGCCTCATCGCCTGCGTTGCGTCGGCGCGTTAAACCCTACAATCAATCAATCATACACGCGCCATTACCCACAGGTATGAGACCCGGGACTGATGCGGGCCTGACTCATGTCGAGCATGGCCTGGCCCGAAGCTCAAGGGCCCGAGCCCGGCCCGGGCCCGATCGAACAAACCCTTACCCGGCCCGACCCGGTCCACGGGACGGGCCGGGCCCGGTCTTTCGGGCCGGCCCGGGCCCGTGGAGTGCTCTAGTTCTGACTACCGACGTAACTGCCATATCGTGTGGTATGGGGATAAAAAAACGGCGTTTCACGCTGTTCGGTTGGCTGAGACGTCAAATCACGTCATTATTTAAAAATATTACGACAGTTGCGACTACAGTCTGAAGCCGGCCTTACGCTTAGTGAACGTTAAGGCTTAATAAAGGCACAATAACATTCTCAGATATATATTCGCCATTGACGATACAGCTTCCGTCAGAGGGTCACGGCCAATCCACCAATCCCGCTGCGAAGACTACATACCCACTTACACATAAGCTCTCGCACGTACCGTAAGTAAAGTGTTTTAAGAGTCTCTGAGTTTTAAAGCGAAGTTTTAACGTCCTCACTGATGTCGTTGTACGCCAATACGCCCTGCAGGAAAACAAACTTTATATGACGATGATGATAAATGATCGTAGGTTAATTGAAAAAAAATGGCTGTGTCTTAGCTCACCCAACCTTGGATATGCCAAGTAAAAGTTTAGCTTAGTTTGGCTTAGTCTTGGTTTCGCTTGGCTAGCCTTTGGTGAAAGCTGTATTGCCGACCATGGCTCAAAGACGTTTGGTTCCGAGCGACGCTCACAGAAAGAGGCCGGCGAACGCGGCGTTTGGCGGGGCGAATGTGTCGAACGCGGCGTTCATTCACTGCGAACGCGCCTTTACCCTTCGCCGGGCGCGAGACGAGTCACGCAGGCCGAGACCACGCAGCGGCGCATGCATGGGATTATGGCCATCTGCCGATCTGCAATTATGGCCATCTGCCGATCAGCTGATCGGCCGCAACGGCGCCGGCAGCCGCCTCTCATGCTGAGCAGAACAACTGAAAGCGGGGCCTTTTGCGCAGCGCCGAAAGCAGGCCCGGCGAATCACGCGATGCGCTTCGAGAGGTGCGTCGCCGGGGGTGTGTCTCCGCTCAAAAGGTGAACTTCCGCATCCGCGGCGAAACAGCTTGACGAAAGTGGTAAAGCTTTGCTTTAAAACGCTTCCCGCGGCCAGGATATGTCCTGGGTACCTCGCGTTATGAAGCAGGTGTCTATGCGATTGCTCCATTTCGACAGGGTCGAAACGAACGCAAAGTACCAAAGCAGGCACCAATTCGTGCCGTACACCCCGAATTCAAAAGTTAGGCCTACGGAGTGCACACGCGAGAGTTGCTGTGGGTATTCTAGAAAAGCTGGGCGTACCTCTAGAGTAGAACACACTCGCAGTGTGGGAGTGGCCAACCAAAGAATCCTTCACAAGAAGGCTTCACGTTGAACCATCGTCGTCGTTAGACAGAGGGGGGAATAATTTTTTCCTAGTTTTTTGGGGCATCCAAAGACTCGGAACTCGTTTAAGAGCTACTAACTGCCCCGCCTCCCTCCCAGTATGCTTAGCTTTTCTCGCGCTCTTTTTAAAAGGGCAGTCCGCAGTTAGGACGGAGACACATTCAGAATGCGTCCCTATTCAAACGAACCAATTCACAGAAAGCATTGCCTTGTCCGAAGTAATGCGCGATGCTGGCCTCTTGCAGAAGTGACACCACGGGTTCTTATCATTGAACAGCTGTGTGAAACTGGCACCACATTGCGAATGTGTAACCACATGGAGCGATTTTGGTGAGCGACGCGACAAGAACTGCTCCATTTGGTTAGCCCTTAAGTGTGCGGCTCTTATTGTACCAGCTAGTTAACACTATTGATTACTATCTGGTGTGATTTCCTGCAATACATCCATGGACAAGATATCTATTAATGTTCTTAAAACTTGCTTTCTGCTTTTTAGTTCCCCTCAAAGAAAACTTTCCCCCACCTTTCCCTCTATATTGCAGGTGATAAAGTTGAACTTCGTCGTCACACTAAACGTTTTTACACCCTTTTAGCCAAAAAGGGTGTAGCATAAGTGGAAAATGGGTGTTGGGAGGCCTTTACACCTTTTTTCTTGAATCTCAACACCCTTTTCCTAGCTCTCCACCCTTTTTGTGCGAAAAAAAGGGTGTTGATCAACTTCAACACCCTTGGTTTTTCTTAGGGTGTTAGAAGGGTGAGGAAAAGGTGTTCAGCTGTTCATTTAATAAGGCCATGCTTGGATGCATAATAGCACTGTAAAAAACATGTCATCCCCTCACATACTCCTCTAATCGCAAGGAATTTTCAAACGCAAAAAAAAATAATTGCTCCTATGCAATTATTGCTCGTTTCTATATGCAGTGCATCTCATGCCCCAAAGTTAGCTTTGGCACGTAAAACACGAATTTGAACCTTCAAAATTAAAGACTAGTCGTGTGGCGAAACGGGTGTTTACCGACTGCAACACGCTTGGCTTAAAGGGAAGCTGAAGCGCTTTCCAAAAAAATTGAGTTAGATTAACAGTTATATAGTTTCTTGTGCGCTAATTCCGAATATCACATTGAAATTTATCGTACATGAGTCCAAGTGGCATTTATCTTGCAAAAAGCGCGGCCCCGTTTGAAAGACGCGCGCTTTTCGTCTTTTGACGCCCCTGATTGGTTGCGCCCGTCATGACGTCAAAGGAGGACACCCTTCGGCCGCGCGGGTTGTCGGAAGCATTGCGAACGATCGCACGGTTGCCTTTGCGGCCATTTAGCTTGCAGTTTAATTTTCGCACATGACTGGAAGTTTGTTTTATATATTTCCCGTGCTGTTGGTTCAATTATCTTGGAGCTTAAATTTGCTTTACACGACAGAGAACCCCAAAGCAGTGACTGTGACGTCAACTAGTGGGTTCCATCAAAATATTTTTGAATTAGGCAACCAGCATAGGGGATTTTATACCTTATGTTTCTTATTATACACAAAACTCTTTATGCCGAAGATTAATGGGCGTTTTATAAACAATCTACCAGCGAAAAGCACGTACGTGCACTGCGCGAAAAAATAGCGTTCATGCGCTCTAAACGTATATGCGAGACACATCTTGCCGGTACACGCATAAACCAACAAGCAGACTCTGCTTCCGCATTTCCTTTGTTCGTTGTCGCCCACCCCAGCCCCGTTACTCATCCCCGGGCCGTACACAGACTCACACGCGCGCGCCAATTCGGCAGCGGCGCTACGGCGCCTCCGCGATTGCTAGCTGCACTTCGATGAGTGGCGTCTTACTGCTTCACATGCATTTATTCTGAAAACACTGCAACTAGTGCCTGCTCAGCATTATTGGCTGTAGTAGGGCTTGATTTTCGCTTGTGCGTGGCGCATTCTGCTACAATATTACGGCCACCTCGTTATAATTAACAGACCAGTCGGACAAGGCAGTTACGTTGTAGTTACGTTACTTTAGGTAACAATCACCAAACGTTTGTGATAACGAATCGTTGGCCTGTTTCAGCATTTCTAGATTTAAGCATTTACCGCGCTAGTCGGACAGAGCCGTATATTTACTCTTCGCTCCTAATTTTTTTAGTATCATCATTCTATATATCACCGACTACCACTGGAGCACACTTGAGGTTCAGTGACAACAAGTGCTTGCCAGGTTATAATATGCAGCCACACGGAATCTTGGGCAAAAAATTAGGCCCCCGCAGTCAACACAAATTATGGCACGGTGGTGGTTCGGAGTGGTGTTTTTTTTTTAATTCCACACAAACATCACCTTATCGTGACATGTATACTTCCAAATAAGTAATCTGGTTGTCTTGGTTCTTTTACTTTGTAGGAATACTGTTTACCTCTTAGCCGGGAGAGAACTTCTATTAGGATTGGCCCCTTGTTTTAGTTTCGCCAAAAAATTGTTTTTTTTGAACAGTGTCCTGAGCCTATAGGGAAAGAAAACCGACGCGTTTAACGAAACAAGCATTTCCTGAACAAATGTGACTTGGTTTCTGGAATGGAACGAAACATCCCCTGCCAAAGTATAGCAGTATTCCCCGTCCTTCCTAAATCTAGAATCTAATGTGAACATTCACGTCCGTCGCATCAAAAAAAAAAAAAAACCGCATTGGAGCGGTTTACAAAGTATTTAACGTAGTGTAGTATATTCTCTGTCATCAAGCACAGCCACCGCGGCTGTCGCTTCCGTATGTTATCAAGCATCCCGGCGTGGTATTATTCTGCTTAGGAATAAGGCATGATAACGTATGCCTCGTTTGGCGTTCGTGCATACTTTTTGAACACGAAAATTGTACAAATGAGTGCTATCAACCCCAACAACGACAAGTATCATTCACAAGGAAACACGGCGAAAAGAGCACGGCCGAGGCGGCCGATCCGGCCGGAAGTCCAGGTATGACGTTTTTCAGCCGGTTTTCGCCCGCGCTTTTCAGTCTTCCGGCATCGCGCGGCGAGATGGGGGCGGGGCATCGGGCCACTTTTGTTTGCTCATTGCGCCACTTCTATTGCATGTATTGCGAAAATATTTCGTACATGGGAACTATTCAATGTGTACTTGCTGCTAGTCAACTTTTCTTTTAATTCTAAAACCGCTTCACCTTCCCTTTAATGTAGGTTGTTGAAACGGTGTGAAATAGGTGTCGAGTTGCAAAAAAAGAACAGCGAAGCTGGGGGTCAACCTAGTTTCTTCCGGTGTTGCTAAGTTTTGTTATGTTTGCTAAGCTTTGCAATGTGCTTGCTGAGCTAGGATGACCGCTGAGGGGTGAGGCGAAGTTTAACCGGATTTTACGAGGCTGTTCCAGTGTGTGTGCACCCCCCCCCCCCCCACACACACACTGCCAGAGGATCCAAGGGGTTATTGGATCCTCTGGCAGTTATTGGACATGGCGTCGTCTCCAACCATGCACGAGAAGGGCTCCAGGCAAGTTTGTGTTCGGTTCAGCGTGAACAAGACGCGGGCTACCGTTACATTGTCTTGAACAGGGGATGGCGGCAAGCGCACGCTCTACGCTGTCATGCAGAATGCCGAAAGGCCATTCAACTGAGGTTCCAGAAGAAATGCTTAGTAGAGGAGGGCCTTTCACGGTTTGCGCCGCCCGGGTCTCTGATGTCGTTCCCGTTCACACTAGTCGTTGACGCGCATGGGTGTCACTCACTGAAGAGGCTTTTCGCAGGTCTGGCTCTGAACTAGACGTCAACTCTGGAGGGATAATGACTCTGCTGTAGCATCTGGATGTACGTCTGCATAAACAAGTCCTTTAAGCAGTGCGTCAAGCGGTTCTACACGAAAGGATGCGGTGGGGTGAGCCAAGAGTTGCACCGACCGGAAGGTTGAAGCGCGCATCACCAGCCACGCTGCGCGAGTAGGTTGTGAACACATGAATGAGAATCCTAGAGGACGTCGTGCGTCGAAGAAGTGGAGTATCTCGAACGCGATAGGCGGCAAAGATGGTGACAATACCCAGGAAGGCTCGTCAAACAAGGAACTGTCCTATCACAGTGCAACTGGGGACGACGACGACTGAAGTTCGTAGTGCGGTGCGAAGGAATATTTTTGCCCTAATGTGCCTGACGAATACTTCGCGTCTAAAAAACTTCTTTTTCTTGCTTTTCGGTGCACAGAAATTCTACATCGCATAATCTTCGTTCCGCATTATATTAGGCTGGGAACACTGAGGAAACCAAAACTGTGGTCTTTGTTTTTGAACATGAAGGACTTCGTAAAGTCCTCGAGGCTTATCATCAATCGACTGCTGTTCGGTATGTCGGTCTTTGGATTGTTAATTGCAAAATATATATAGGGAAAACTCACTGTGAGTGCGTGGATAGTAAGCCTTTCTCAAACAAAGCCTCAAGATATATTCCATAGAGAAGAGTGTACTCTTTAGCAAAGTAAGAAGATGGTTATGTTCACGTGAATTACAACAGGCTTTCCCGCTCGGTATAATTCATGCGCAGTGAATATAGTCCCAGCGCCAGTGAATAGTGCCAACCAATATAACCCAGGCGCCAACCAATATAATCCGGTACCCACGCAGTGCAGAACACATGCCAGCGCTTTGTAATTTATTTGGCAACCAATACCATGCGGACGGAGTGTATTTTCATCCAAGTTAAATGAACTAGGTTACGTGACCAGTTTAAGCAGACGACCTAAGAACTGCGCAGTAAAACAGTCACGTGACAATCCAGCACTCTCGCATAACTACGATTCTGAATCCGAGGATGGTGTCATGGGTATAGAATTATCGCATTTAAATTGCTCCCTTGTTCGAAATTTTTCGACAAACTGCCAGAATGCCTAACTCTCGAAACTCAATACGGTCCCGAACGTGGGACCGACAGGTGGCGCTGCTGGCGCCGTTCAACAGCGCCACCCGCGGAAGAAAGTCGCAAAAATGGTCGAGACTTGCCCTGGCGTGTAGGTATGAAGAACGCGTCTTTGCGTGTTATTTAAAGGGGGCAGCCTCTCGTTACGGTGATGATGTTAGGCATACAAAACTTACATTTTTTTCCAGAAATTAGTTCCGGGCGACACGCGTGCGGTTTAATTAATTACCTAATATAGGTAAATAATTAATTATTCGTTAATCATTGATTTGTTAAAGATCAAATTGATGTAACCAGGGCTTATGAGGTACCAAATCAAAGGTCTCGATAAGGCGAATCACGTGGGAGAAAATAAAAATTGCTTCCTACTTATGGTCATGAGATAGCCACGTGAGTCATAGATTGGGTTAAAAGTCGAAGTAATGGCACTAGGGCTTGTGAGGCATCAAATTAAAGGTCTCGATCACTAGGGCTGGTGAGGTATCAAATTAAAAGGCTCCATAAGTAGAATCACGTAGGACAAATAAAAAATAGCTTCCCGGCTGTATCATGAGATAGTCAGGTGAGCCATAGATAGGGTTTAAAATCAAATTGATGGTACTAGGGTTTGTGAGGTATCAAATTAAAGGTCTCTATGAGAGGAATCTCGTGCGACAATTAAAAATTGCTTCCTGATTAAAGTCATCATATCGTCACGTGATTCACAAATTAGGTTAAAAGTCAATGTGACGCCTCAAGTGCTTAGAGGTATCAAATTAAAGGTCTTTATGAGGGGAATAACGTGGGACAAATTAAAAATTGCTTCCTAGTATAGTCAGAGACAGTCACATGAGTCATTGATTGGGTTAAAAGTCAAATTGATGGCACTAGTGCTTGTGAGGAATCAAATTAAAGGTCTCGATGAGGGGAATCACGTTGTACAGATTAAAAATTGCTTCTTGGTTATAGTCATGAGATGGTCACGTGATTCACAAATTGGGTTAAAAGTCAATGTGACGCCACTAGGGCTCGTGAGGTACCAAATTAATGGTCTCGATTACGCGAATCACGTGAGACAATTTAAAAATTGTTTCCTGGTTATAGTCATGAGACCGTCACATGAACAATAGGTTGGGTTAAAGTCAACGTGATGCCGCTAGGGCTTGTGTGGTACCAAATAAAGGTCTTGATGAGGGGAATCATGTGGGAGGTTTTAAAAATTGCTTCCTGGTTATAGTCATGAGATAGTCACATGAACAATAGGTTGGGTTAAAGTCAACGTGATGCCGCTAGGGCTTCTGTGGTACCAAATAAAGGTCTCGATGAGGGGAATCATGTGGGAGATTTTAAAAATTGCTTCCTGGGTATAGTCATAAGATAGTCACGTCAATCATAGGTTGGGTTAAAAGTCAGAGTGATGCCACGAGGGCTTTTGAGGTACCAAATTAGAGGTCTCTAGTAGGGAAATGACATAGAACAAATTAAAAATTGCTTACTGCTCATAGTCCTGAGATAGTTACGTGAGTCATAAATTGGGTTAAAAGTCAAAGTGATGCCATTAGGTCTTTTGAGGTATCAAATTAAAGGACTCGATGAGAGAATCACGTGGTACCAATGAATATTGCTTCCTGGTTATAGTCTTGTGAGGTATCAAATTAAAGGTCTCGATGAGAGAATCACGTAGGACAAATAAATATTGCTTCCTGGGTATAGTCGTGAGCCATAGATTGGGTTAAATGTCAAAGCGATGCCCTAGAGCTTGTTATCGCCCACCCGAATGTAAAAAGAAAGTTACACATGCGAGAAAGAAAAATTCTGATAGTAATGTGTGTTGGCGCTTGCCGTGAAAGCGACGATCTAATATCTGCACGAGATCCCTGCATACCAAAATCCAAAGTCGGCCATGAGTCATTAGAGCACACTTGTTCAGTTTATGCTTCCTTCAAGCACACCTATTCTAGGGAAAGATTTTGTGCGTCTTCCATTTTCTTATCGACTTTCTGGCCCGTATCTGAATTGGAACAGACTGAGCTCTGCAGGCAGCTCTAGGGCTTCCGAATAGGACGTTATCTACCGCTGCCCGATCGGGAAAGCCAGCCAGTGCTCTGACCGCACCCCGGGCAGGGTCGTTTGCTTTTACGAAAAAAAGGCTGTTTGGCTCTATTTTCACAAAAAATAAACATCTTTTCCTATTTCAGCGTCAAGAAAACTATAAAGGCTTGGTCCTTCTAAATTTTTTGAAAAGCTCTTCAGTAGTCCCTTAACAAAGCATGTCGAGCTTTTGATATGTTCGGAATCGTGCTTTTTTAATTTTCGACATTTCTCTAAAAAACATGAAAATAAATTTTTTTCACGCCCTTCACTATATGATGGAAAGTTACAACTCTACTTAGGTGGCATCTCCTTGCAATTCGAATAACCACTTTTGTTTATTATATAAATTAAATTCATTCATTTCTTTGCTTCTTTATTGCTACTTTGTTACTCGTGTCTGATATGCCATGTGGAGCTACGTAGCACCAACAAAATAATGTACCAGGATGGTAAACATATCTATTGTGCTTTACGTTCTGTGGTAGTAAAATATACACAAGACGAACCAGCGCGCTTCAAAAGCAGCTTTACATCCCTTATCAGTCTTACGGCAGTAACCGGAAATACCACCGGCTGCAGTGGAGTTATGCTGCTGAGCCCAAGGACACGGGTTTGATCCCGGCCGCGATGGCTCCTTTCTATAGGGAAGAGAAAAACAAAGACGATCGCATGCCAAGATTTCGTCGCGCTTTAAAGATCCCCATTTGGTCAAATGTAATCGAGAGCCCTCATGGCCTAGGTGCATAACCGCGGAGCGTTAAAACCCCACAATTTGAATTTTGAAATGAAATAATACAAAAAAGGCCCTGTATCGGCTTCCTTTGCTGCAAATATCACCAAAGACAGTATTTTTCTGCCACCCGTGCCTGTAACACCCCCTTCTCTCCCCCCCGTGACCCTGGTCTCCTTCGCTCCCCCGCCACCATCATGGATGCAGTCGAAGTTTGCGCAATTCGATTAGATTTCCCAGTTTTCGCTCCATCTGTTAACAGTTCTTTTTTCTATGTCTCTTTGCCCCGAACTAACAGGCCCCCAAAAAGCAACACACAGCGCCTCAAGAAAGCAAGCATTACTTGCTCCAAAGTAGTGCATAGGGAGCGTCGTGCTGCTAGTAGGAAAAGGAACTCGAGCCAGCGTCGGGAAAAGAGAGTTGTCAATCCCGAAGCAAAGGAATATGAAAGGCAGGTGAAGTAAAAATGTAGCCTTTTCCAGCAGTCCCACGACGGCATTTGATTACAGCGCCAGTCTTTTCTGTAGTGAAATGGTATAAACGACTTCATGCTCTAGAGAGTATGTTGCAAGCCACTGACCGAACGAGTAACGCCACAGGCATGGGATCCGCCGTCCAGGATGACTGTAACCAAGAATACTCGTCGCAACGTCACCCTTTTGTCAGGAAATGCGCGGCGCAACAATGCCATGATGCGCCCTGCAAGACGTTTCGCAGGGTTACAGTTTTAATGTAACAGCACTATACTTTTTTTAACGTAACAGCACTATACTATACTTTACTGACACAACTTTGATTTTTTACCCAATTTATGACTCACGTAGCTATCTCATGACTATAATCAGGAAGCAAATTTTATTTTGTCCGACGTGACTCCCTTCATCGAGACCTTTAATTTATACCACACAAGCCCTAGCGCATCACATTGAGTTTTAA
Organism: Haemaphysalis longicornis; assembly: GCF_048455015.1. Classification (NCBI taxonomy): domain Eukaryota; kingdom Metazoa; phylum Arthropoda; class Arachnida; order Ixodida; family Ixodidae; genus Haemaphysalis; species Haemaphysalis longicornis. The sequence goes on from NW_027526203.1 coordinate 187,281,306, forward strand.
CGTAATCTATGGCTCACGTGACTATCTCATGACTATAACTAGGAAGCAATTTTTATGTTTTGTAGTATGTGATTCTCCTCATCGAGGCCTTTAATTTGATTCCTCACAAGTACTAGTGGCGTCACTTTGACGTTTAACCCAACTTGTGAATCACGCGACTATTATCATGACTATAACCAGGAAGCAATTTTTAAATTGTCCCACGTGATTCCCCACATCCAGACCTTTAATTTGGTACCTCACAAGCCCTAGTGGCGTCACATTTACTTTTAGCCCAATTTGTGAATCACGTGACTGTCTCATGATTTAAACAGGAAGCAATTTTTAATTTGCACTAGGTGATTCCCCTCATCGAGACTTTTAATTTTATTCCTCACAAGCACTAGTGGCATCAATTTGACTTTTAGCCCAATCTATGACTCACGTGACTATGTCTCTGACTGTAACTAGGAAGCGATTTTCAATTTGTTCCACGTGATTGCCCTCATAGAGACCTTTAATTTGATACCTCATAAGCACTAGTGGCTTCATATTACTTTTAACCCAATTTCTGAATCACGTGACTATCTGATTACTTTAACCAGGAAGCAATGTTTAATTTTCGTACAATATTCCCCTCATCGAGACCTTTACTTTGATGCCTCACAAGCCCTAGTGGCATTAATTCAACTTTTCACCCAATCTAAGGCTCACGTGTTATCTCATGACTACATCCAGGAAGCTATTTTTATTTGTACCACGTGATTCCACTTATCGAGACTATAATTTGATACCTCACTAGCCCTAGTGGCATTACTTTGACATTTAGCCCAATCTATGACTCACGTGACTATTATCATGAAGCATTTTTTAATTTCCCCCACGTGATTCCCCTTATTGAGACCCTTAACTTGGTACCTAACAAGCCCTGTTTACATCAATTTGACTTTTAACAAATCAATGACTAATGAATAATGAATTAAGTACCTATATCTGGTAAATAATTAAACCATACGCCTGTCGCTCGGACCTAATTTCTGACAAAGAAATGTGAGTTTTGTATGAGTAACTTCATCACGGTAACGAGAGGTTGCCTCTTTAAACAACACGGAAGCACGCGTTCTCCACACTCACACGCCAGGGCATATCCCGACCATTTTTACGATTGTCTTCCGCGAGTGGCGCTGTTGAACGGCGCCAGCAGCGCCACCTGTCTGTCCTACGTTCAGGCCCGTATTGGGTTTCGTGAGTTAGGCAATCTGGCAGTTTGTCCTAAAATTTCAAGTAAGTGAGCAATTTAAATGCAATAATTCATGCCCATGACACCATCCTCGGATTCAGTATTGTAATTAGGCGAGTGTGCTGGATAGTCACGTGACTATTTTATTGCGCAGTTCTTAGGTCCTCGGCTTAAACTGGTCACGTAACCTAGATCATCTAAATTGGATGAAAATACACTTCGCCCGGATGTGTAGTCGTTGCCAACTAAATTACAAAGTGTTCTGCACTGCGTGGGTCCTGGATTATATTGCTTGGCGTGTGGGTATATTGGTTGGCACCTGGATTATATTCACTGGCGCAGTCATTATATTTACTGGCGTTTGGATTATATTGAGCGGAAAATCCTGTAGAATCGTATAAGATATCGTTTGCATCACGGGTATGCGGTAACGCTACTGTTATCGTAGCTGTGCCGGCGTCGCTGCACACGATAAGTTTGAAACCGAAAACCTCTTCAAGACCCTTGTCACGTCAATGCGCAGATGGTGTCGGTTGCATTGACGGCACCTGTAAAGCCTAAATAACGTATTTTTTGGGCGAAATCCTGCTGGAGATGTAACTCACGGCTACTCATACGCAAGGTCTTAGTTACCTCTCTGTGAACTACCTCGACTGGCTCTTATGCCTGGTATGGGTAATTTCAAACGCATGTCAGACATGCTGCTGTAGTATGAAATAAAAGGCGTACACCCGGGTAGATAAGAGCAACATAAAGAAATTTATTGCATACGTGCGCTTGGGCAAAAAAATATTATGATTGTTTAAGTGGGATAATAATTGATTGTTTTTGAGCCGGTACTACAGTTCAACTTTTGAAAGCTTATATTACCGGTAGAGACAGGAGTTTTTTTCCTCGACAAATCGCTATTAAAGCCCAAAGTGAATTCCCGTGAGTGATATCATTTTGAAAGGCTTCTTCGGTGGCTTATATGCACAACACACAGAAATGTCAGTACTGCTTATCAATAGCTAAACGTATAAATTTTCGCTAAATCGCCAACCGAAATGTGCAGCAAATAATCTTGTTTCCAACAAGGAAATGCAGCCGTACCGTTTCTTTAGACTGAACAAGAAAGAACCCAAGAAGAGATAAAATTCGGCGTGAAGTATATTTAAAAAAAAAAATCGGAATGTAATCGTAAAGGAGCTCAGGCTCATGTAGTTCCTATTTATACTTTTCGTGTCCGCCCACATTCCTCACATCGCAGTAACAAAAAATCGCTGCTCCACGTTCAGGAAACCGTTGGCTTCAAGGAGAACAATGCAGCAAAACTGAACGCAATGTAAGGAGCAGTAAAGCCTCTACAAATTATGATTTCCGGTACTGTTAGAGGCAGTGAAGCATCGTTTCATAAAATCATATCCGTCCTTTTCATCGCCATGACCGACAACTGCTAGGATATTTTAGACGTGGTGTTCGGCAAGGTTTTGATGTCAATAGTGGTGTGGGTTGCAGCTAGACTTCACTTTTATCGCGGCGTCCGAAGAATTGGGCCTTTCCATTTTATTTTGAAGCCTCTTTGGCGGCATCTATCATACTTTACTTCGAGCGGGACCAGGTCCTTTTATGCCATATATCTCACTCTACGTTTACGAAAGCACAAGCGTAGCACGCATCCTTTTCATGAAACGGTATTGAAATTGTATCCTATGAGGTCGATATTGATAACACAGAGTGCATTTTGGGACCCCTCACTGCAATAAAAATCGAGACGGTCGCACTTGCGGCACACCACTTCAAAAAAAAAAAAAAAAAAAGAAAAGGAACTACAACCGCAGCAAAGTATGCGAAACGGATGTAAATCAAATTACTTTTAAACGTGCCAGTGGCGCGGGGAAGTGCAATGACTTCTAAATCATATATAGGGTATAGGGACTGAAACAGTTCCCAAGAGAACGCACTCGAACTTTATCGCTGTTGGTTTGTTTTTGTTTTTTATTGTGCGGAACCAAACAATAAACGCGCTAAAATGGAACTCACGAGGAGGCTACACATACAGCATTGAGTTTCGGAGCAGGTAGCATATAATCTGTTTTCACGTGAGATTAAGTACCTAATTGCTTTTATTGTAATTTAGTCCACGTGAAATGGTTTATTGTCATTCCACGCACTAGGAATAGTGCATTGCCGCTGTTCAAAAAGCCTGTCATCCCTACTCAAACCCACGGATGCGTTGCATCGTCCCATCGGCCTTCCAGTCGGTCGACCCCTGCAGCAATCAAAAGAAGGGTTAGGTGTACAGGGGTAAGTCATTTGCGAGTACTACCATTCATCTTATGATTTATGATAATTGACTTCCCTCTCGCCTCCTACTTAGACATTACTCAGGATTCGTCCCTGGCTCGTCGGCCAGTTTACAACGACGACAGATAATGTGGGAGCACAAACTGTGGGCGTGTAAGTGGGCGGGGAGCGCAGAAATCGGGTATGTATCAACATACCCTTCCACACGATAGTATTACCAATCTAATGACTGCACTTTAGTAAAACAAAACAACAGAATTATCACGGAACGTAAAGATTGCGTGTCCACTCACTAATATAGGTCCGTTACTGGTAATAGTACTAATCAAGTATGTGTAGGATGGCACATATTTGAACGCGGTAAAACTGGATTGGGTTAGTGAGAAGATGAGTCCAATTAATGCATATATACAAAGCTGCTTAATACTCGTTACTGATAGCGAGCTGTAAATGTGTTCAGGAGCTCAAACGGAGGGCTGAATTACCGGTCTAAGAGCGGAGGACCTTATCCAGCTGATGAAGACGGAATTTGACAGGTACGGTTAGCGATACAAAGTTAAGAGTTAAGTCAGATCTGTAAACGGGACTGCGTGTATCTGTGCCTACGTGCGCGGCTGCGCAGTCCCGAGTGACAACCACAATGTTGGCACCAAATTACCGAAACGATGTACGTGCTTTGAAGGCGCAATGAACAACTCTCGGTATTTTTACAAAAGAAACGGCGCGGTCAATCATCCTACACGCACCATTCCATCATCACGGCCAAAAGGGAAGTGCGGCTGGCTGCGCTACGTGGTGGAGCGGACAGCCATTCGAGACCGGCCGTCGTCCCATGCCGGGCCAAGAAATGGCCCGCACACGGCCTCTCCCTTCGATCGGCGCCACAGAGGCTAGAGGCATCGACGACCATTCCTTGCGGCCGGCCTGCAGGTCTGACGTACAGCCTCGCTTGTTTTCCGCATGTTCCCGAAAGCGGCCGTGCGTGGGGAGCGGCTTCTAACGTCTCGACACAAGATCGACCTGATGCAGTCGGCGCCAATGCCGCGCGCTCAATCCAGCCGCGACAAGCGCCTCCGTGAAAACAATATGTATCGGCACAGGAGAGAACGCTCATGGCAACGTTTTGCGGTAATTCCCTGGCAGCTGCTTGGCAGGTTACATGGGCCATTTGCACTGAAATGCGACGGTATCGTGCTTTTAGCATAGATTAGGCTGAGGCAACTTGGTGTGCGTTCTCCTAGGTGCACTTAGCAAAATAAGGAAAATGCGTTGTAATTTCTTTGGGTTTCAGCACAATTTGTACCAACAACTCCGGCACCAACCACATGCTACAGTGCAAGTTGAGGACATTTCTTTTCAGTTAACCTAGCCTTCATAAAATTCGCTTTGGTTCCTTAACTACGTAATCTGCCCTGTAAACAACATATTCACGATCGCGGTCAATCTGCTTGTAAAGTAAAACATTGGCTATATTGCACTTATTCTTTATCTTGCGTTTGTATTTTTATTCGTGTGCACTGAGCATATTTCTGCATAGCGTATGACCAACGAAATTCGTTTGCGCTAGTTAGCACTTTTTAAGGTTTACTAATGTGCACAGAAAAGGAAATATTAAAACCGCTCCACTCAGCATGACACTGTCGGAAGAGCGGGGCAGTGGGCTATAGCGCCTATATCCGCTCACTACAACCACCCAACGCAAATCAAATTACCCGCCATCGAAGACATCGCGCTCCCCCTGCCTGAAACTTCGCCAAGGGGAGTTCTGTTCTTTTTGTGCTTGCTTTTCCTCCAGCAACTGCCGGCGTTGAACTGGCGCTTTTTTAAAGCAAAGCTTTTTACCTCTACTCCCCCAAGCGTTCTTTCGCGACCGTTGGTGTTAACAGAAAACTCCCGTGAACAAACAAAATAATTTACTGGCACCGTCACGAATCGAAACGGGAACTACTAGAGTGACAAAGCGAGTGCCCGTTGTCTTACCTTTTTAGCTACGAGCCCGCGCGGAGACGGGAAAGACAGGTAGTGCAGTCACCGAGTACATCTAGGTGTTTACCCGTGCATTCTCGCTGAATGTCACGTTTTAGCGTCGCGCGACCGCTCGCGTCGCTGTGCGTTCCGCCCACTGCACGTCAAGCGGCGCTGTGCGCGCCTTGCGCGTGTTCTAGGAGTTCAAAAAATTCTACGAGTTCGAAAGCTCACACCAACGTATGACATCTCACATATAGTACGCCAATGTTCTAAAGCGTGTGGCCTGCAGTGTTCACGTAAAAAAAAACAGCTCCTTATCTTTTCTTGCAGCGCCTCAAACACAGCATCAATCAAACCACACACCAGATCAGACGAGTTGCCACTAAAAAGCGAGGCTTCAAGGAATCAGATACGTTTTGATTATTTCAAGATTCTGTCCTCTCGAGAATCACGTACGTCAACCCCTGTCTTTACCATAGCAAGGAGGACATTAAGATGCTTTACATAATGATTAGAAAGGCGGTTGAGGAGGCCATTGCTCTTTCCATGAGTGCGTACACAGAGAGGGTGCTTAGTACGGGGCTCCACAACACGGTGGAAGACATGATGGAGGGCAACCTATCTAACCAGAAGCTCCGAATGAGCAGAACTGCGTCACGTCGCCGCATCCTTCACAAGATTGGCTGAGCAGCACAGAATGTCACTCCGCTTGATTGCTCCCCGGACTCATGGCGACAAGAAGTGAAGATGCTCCCTTTGTTTAGTAATATAAAACCCTATCAGGACGAGGGTCGCCGCAAGCACGGGCTAAAGCGCTCAACAGTACCCTCGGTTGGTATCATGCAGATATATACACAGAGGCTTCCCAACATCGAGGGCAGCAGTACGCCATCATCGTGGCGACCCCCAGAACCAATCTCCTTGCGTGTGCCTCACTAAAGGCCCAAGACATGATGGCAGCTGAAGAGGCCGACATCGCCTTTGCTCTCACTCAATCAGGTGTTCGGAAGGTAGTCACAGATTCCCAACAAGCCTACCGGAATTACCAGTTAGGATGGGTGTCCAGACCTGCAGTGGGTGTGCTGAAAACTCACTCCCTAAATGTTTCCATTCAGCTCATCTGGACACCCGCTCACACATCCATAGAGGGCAACGAATGCGCCCACCAACAAGGCTGCGCTTTCGCCCCCCGTTCTATGGAGCTGCACGAGGACAGTCACCCGCTTGTCTCTTTCAGGGACATAACGGAGCATTATTGCCTTCAGAGACCGACCCTAGCTTCAGCTTACCTTGACCTTTCCAGAGAACAACAAGCTACCCTACGGCTCATACAATGTGGCTCCTTCCCACATCCGACGCGTTTTCACTTAAAGCACAGAAATCGCTACGACGCTGAATGTAAATTTGCTCAGAAGTAGGAACAAACCGCCACAAATTCGGGGTGTGGGCCTTTAGCTCTGAGCACCCTCCTTTCTTTCAGTCAACTACATAACAAGAGCAATGGATGCTGCTGTCCAGCCCCTCTCTGCCTACCCAGCTTCAGCTGGTGGACAGAGCACAGGCGGCACGGACTGTGCATTGGCTCCAGAGAAGAAGGAATCAAACCTCTGGGCCACACTATGGACCGTTGAGAAATCTGAATAGAAGTATTTCCTTCTCTAGCTTCTCTTCCTAACACCCGATTTGAGCTTTTGAATATAAAAATTAGCGCCAATCCACCCCGTGAATGTGGTTGGAAAGCAAACCTGTAAACGGCACCCATAACAATTACCCCTGCGACGTCAGTAAATTCACTCACATCGCTCTACAAATAGTAAAACCAGAGAGAAGTGAAATGCCTTAACCACACCATTTATTACTTCAAAGAGATATTCTTGGTAAGGTTAAATCAATGCATAAACGGTGTTTGGTTGAGTTGTATTCGTGTAGCACAAGAGTGGAAACTTTTTTTATAAAATTATCGCCTTATCGCCTCCGTCCGCCTCTGCGCCGCGGACGGAGGCGATAAGATTTGCGGCAGAGAAGCAGGAGGAGGAGGAAGAAATACTTCTGTTGAGATTTCTTAACGGCCCAGAGTGCAGCCCTGGGGAGTGATTCCTTCTTCTGTGGGGCCCATATGCAGTGCGCGGCCTGTGTTCTGTCCACCCGCTGAAGCTGGGTAGGTACAGAGGGCCTGGACAGCAGCACCTCCCATTGCTCTTGTCGGGTAGTTGACGGAAAGAAACGAGGGTTCTCAGGGCTAAAGTCGCACATCCCGATGACGGGGTGCAGTGTTCCGACTTCTGAGCAAAATTTACATTCAGCGTCGTAGCGATCGGAATGCATTAAGTGAATACGCGTAAGCTGTGGAAAGGAGCCCGCATTGTGTGAGCCGTAGGGTAGTTTGTTGTTCTCTGGAAAGGTCAGGGTAAGGCGAAGGTACGGTCTGTCACAGAAGGTGAAAATGCTGGGTTATCTCTCTGAACGTGACAAGCGGGTGACTGTCCTCGTGCACGGGAGGTAAAAGCGCAGGCTTGTTGGGTGGGCGTATTTGTTGCCCTCCATTGAAGCGTAGAGGGAGTGTCTAGATGAGCTGAATGGAACCGTTTGGAGAGTGTTTTTTTAGCACGCGCAGTGCAGGTCAGGACACCCAACCCGACTGGTAATTCCAGTATGCTTTCTGGGAATCGGTGACTACCCTCCGAACCCCTGGTTGAGTGAGAGCCAAGGTAATGGCTGCCTCTTCTGCTGCCGTCATTTCTTCGGTCCTAAGCGAGGTATACACGCAAGGAGGTTGGTTCTGGAGGTAGCCACAATGATGGCGCATTGTTGCCCTCGATGGTTGGAGGCGTCTGTGTAGATAACTGCATAATCCCCGCAGAGGGTGGTGTTTAGCGGTTGAGCCCGTGCTTTTCGGTGACCCTCGTCATGTGAAGGGTTCATATTTCTAAGCAAAGGGAGCATCTTTAATTTTAGTCGCCAAGAGTCTGTGAGTATGTCAAGCGGAGTGACATTCTTGGCTGCCCAGCCAATATGGTGAAGCATGCGGTTACCCACCGCAGTTCTGAGTCTCACCTTCTGTTTAAACAGATGGCCTTGTATCAGCTCTTCCACCCTGTTGTGGAGCCCCGTGCTAAGCAGCCTCTGTGCGGACGCACTCATGAGAAGACCAATGGCCTGCTCGACCGCCCTTCTAATCATTATATGAAGCATCTCTATGTCTTCTTTGTCGAGAAGAAGACAGGGGGTTGACGTAAGTGACTCTCGAGAGGACAAAAGCTTTAATTAATCGAAAGGTACCGGATTCCTTTAGGCCTCGCTTCTTGGTGGCAGCTCGCCTGATCATGTGTATGATTTGATTAATGCTGTTTTTGAGGCACTGCAAGGAGACGTCACTCTTGGTGTTAGCCTCGAGATGTAGGCCCAAGATCTTGATGCTGTGTCTTGGAGTGATGGCTGGCCATTAAGGAGTATTTCAATGTATTCCCTGATTTGGCGTGAGGGAGGACGACAAGGAGCTGTGATTTTCTTTACGTCAACACTGGATGCCACAAGCTTTAGTACATTGGCCTACTAGAAGTGAGATGCCATGCATTGGTGTGAGCTTCCTTTAATTTTTGTAACTCTTAGCACATGACCAAGGTGCGCACAGGGCCGCTAGACGTGCGTGAGTGGCCGCGCGACGCTTTCACGTGGCATTCAGCGAGAACGCAGGTGGTAACCCCGTAGATGTGCTTAGTGAGTACACCACCTGTTTTCCCCGTCTTCGCGTGGGCTCGTAGCTAAATCGGTACGACAACGGGCTCTCGCCTTGTTAGTCTATTAGTTCCAGGCTCGAGTCCCGGCGGTGCCAGTAAATTCTTTTATTTGTTCGCTGGAGTTTTCTGGTGACACCAACGGTCGCGAAAGAACCCTTGGGGGGTGGAGGTAGAAAGCTTTGCTTTAAAACGGCGGAGTTTCATCCCCCTGGTTACGTCGCGACGACGGAACGCCGTGTGGCCAGGTGTGGCTCTGCTTGGGTCCAGCGAGCGTGCTACGACGACAAGGCGCGCCCCTAAAGTGCTCTGCATTTAAAATAAACAGCGGTGGATAATGCTCTGATTTTTTGTTGGAAGTTGTGGCGACCGTACGTGGGTTGGTTCCCGCACGGCCGCCGCTGGCTGCTGCTCGGGTCGCTGAGGTGGTCGTCGGCGACCGCGTGCCTGCCCGTATTTTTATTTTTTTTATTTATTTGACATACTGCCAATCAAATTGGGGATTCTAGCAGAAAGGGCGTGAACATAAAAATTCGAATAAGTACACAATAGAGATACATACATCGCGATAAAGTACAGAATGAAACTCGGATCATTTACATTTTCAGATCAAGGGAGGCATAAAACACTACTGGAAAGAAAAGTTGTTGGAAGAAAAAAAATGCAGCGCCTTGAATAATGGTTGACACATTGGCATATGCATCAAGAAACACAACAATAACAAAATAGAATATTAAGAAACTACCCTACAATATGGCGAAGTAATTAAAGTAACGGCAAATATATAAACACCCAAAACCAGAAACATATTCAAGAATCAACAGAGTATTTTCCCTTCTCCTGGATTCAGTACTGAATAATAATTGAAGAAAAAATATGATAACATGATACTTCGCTGGTACAATTTACACACAAACACAGAAAATGAGAATCAACCAAGTGATTCCGCTTGCATAATACATAGTTCATTTTCGACGAGGGTTAGGAACTTCGATAATTCGGTAGTGCTGGAAATACTCGGATTCAGTTTATTCCATTCATTAGTGGCCATCGGAAAGAATGAGTACTTAAAGCAGTTTGTGTTGAAAGAATATTCGTTAAGTCTCATTGGGTGTTTTTGGCGTGTTGTTCTGGTTAGGTCAAACGTGAGATAGGCGGATACATCAATCTTTAGATGACCATGGATTAGTTCATGCATAAATTTCGCACGCGCTAACCTTGTTCTATTCATAAGAGTAAGTAAGCCAGCGTTTTTAATTAGTTACGTCGGAGAATCTGTATGTCTGTACCTGTTGTAGCTGAATCTCATGGCTTTCCTTTGTATTCCTTCTAGTTTCGTGATTTGCTGTTTTGTGAATGGTGACCAAATGATATTACCGTATTCAAGTAATGATCGCACAAGGGAAGTGTATGCAAGCAGCTTTAGAGGAGGCGGGGCCTGGCGGAGCCGGTACCTGAGTGTAAACAAGCGGCGTAGAGCAGCTGAAGTAACATAACTTATGTGTGCGTCCCATCTTAGATCTTCGGGTAAAATAATTCCAAGATATTTATGCTGATTTACTCTAGTTATGGGAATGTCATTAATAGTGTAATAAAAATTTGACCTAGTTTTTTTCGACTTACCGATAAGAATGTACACTTGTTTGCATTGATTGACATCTGCCATTCACGGCACCAGCAGGAAACATCCTGTAAAGCAGTATTTAAAGCTACATGGTCATCGGTTGAGTTTATTTCTCGATAGAGCACGCAGTCATCCGCGAATAATTTGATTTTTTCCTTAATATTTGTAGATAAATCATTAATAAAGAGGAGAAACAAAATTGGGGCTAGCACACAGCCTTGCGGAACTCCAGACGTTATAGAGGTGGTAGCAGATGTTTCTTTGTTAAATTCCACATACTGTGTATGATCAGTTAGATTATTTTTGATCCAGTTAACAACTGTAGAATTTCCCAGGGTGGCCTCAAGTTTTTGTATTAGCTTCTTGTGTGATACCTTATCGAATGCTTTGGCAAAATCGAGGAAGATTAGATCACTTTGTTTTTGATTGTCAATACTCTGGAATATCTCATGTGTTAATTCCACTAATTGGGTTATGGTTGAAAGACCTCGGCGAAAGCCATGCTGATAGGGAGATAATATACGTTTTTCTTCTAGGAAAGCAGTTATATGTTTAAGAATTATGTGCTCCAAGATTTTACAGTTTGTACCTGTCAGGGATATAGGTCTAAAATTGGAAATATCATTTCCGCTTCCTTCCTTATGCACAGGAACAACTTTGCCCTTTTTCCACTCCACAGGTAGAGAGCACGTTGATAGCGATTTGTTAAATATGATGCACAGATATTTAGCTAGCAACTCTGCATACCTAACAAGAAAGACGTTAGGAATGTTATCAGGCCCTGTTCCTTTTTTTGTGTCCAAGTTTAGCAAGAGATTAACGACACCAGCCTCATTTACAACAATTGATTCCAGGGTACCTTCTGTACTAGTGACGATGTCCGGAATGTTTCCGTCATCGACAGTGAATACAGATTTAAAGTAACTGTTCAGTTTGCCTGCAGTGATCGGGTTATCTTTTTCCTGAGGTGTGTTGCTTCTGTTGTTTTTTGCAGGCTTTGGCACCATTGGCGGCGGTTGGCGCCGCCCGCAGCCACTACTCTCCTAGAGTTCAGCGTGTTTTTCAAGACGAGGTGGCTAATTTCAGGCAGCCATGTTTAGACGGTGACACGAAGCCAAGATGCTAAAATTGTGGTCCATTGCCCGGCACGACTATAGTGACAAAAAGATAAAAGAAAGCTATTAACGGCCACACAGCAATTTGTTAATGCGTACATTGTAATGGGCATTTGGATTACGTAAATTGTGTAGAAAAAACACAGGGGTAGTAAAACGGGAACGCAGCAGTGGATCGTCGTTCTCCCCGCGACGAACAAGAATGCAGGCGAGAAGCGACGACGATTTGGATGGAACGTGCTCGTGAAAGCAACACAGCTGAAGCACGACGCCGAAGAATGCCCAGACTGTGAAATTCACTGCGCACAAATATTGCTACATGGCGATCGCTTCACATTTGCTATTCACTTCTAATTTTCGCTCGTGTAATCTTCGACTGTACACAGATTTCCTCATCTGCGTCTCCAGCCCGTCCAGAACACCACCATGTGTTTATTTCCTTGTGTTTATGTGTGTTTTTTCCTATCTGTTTATGTCCAAAACACCGCCATGGGTTTAACATCCTTTTCTCCGATCTGCTTTTCTGCAGTGACTATGCTTCTTTTTTTTACATGATTAAACATGTGCAACAGTAAACAATTATTGTCCCTATTAATATGCCCGTTATGATGCAACTAAAGAAGCCTTCTCGCGCTAAAAATTATGCGTGATACCACTTCCAGCATAGCGTATCTAAGTGGATCAGATTGATGAGAAGGAATCGAAGTTTTTGTTCGTATTGTCACAAAGCCAAAGATGATACAGTCGTCTTGAAGGGAAAACACGTTTATTTGAGCGAACTTGGGCTCCCCTAACAACTCAAAAAGTACACAGGCGGCGAAGCAGCAGTCAACAAGGTGACGTGCGTAGGCGAGCGTCGACGAGTCGAATGCCGCTACGTCGGCTCAGCACGCTTTTATCTTTCGCCGCAAGCGGATCTCGAACCGTCGATTTACATCAAGAACATTGTAGATCAAACAAGATTATTCCAGGCTAGTGACGTTAGGGCGTATTGCTCTCCTGATGCGAATGAGATAACCCGTGCGGCATAAAAATAAGGAATGGAACATGCGTTTCGCTTTGGACACAGATAACACAGCAGGACAGTAAAAACAAACCATAAATAAGCAAACCAAATGCATGGTTCGCGGGAGTATGTTTAAGGACCAAATTTTATTACTGAGCGAGTTTCTTTTCACCGTTCGTAGCTCTTTACTTAGTTGGCACTTCGCAGAGAGAGCACAGTACATCGAGGCAGCACAGTCCCTCATAAATTGTTGGAAGCCGTATTTCGTGGAATTTGATCCTTTTATATGTCCTCTAACAGCCCTGTGTAAGTCCCCTCTATCCCCTGGTATATGAATCGTTTGAGTACTGCCGTGGTGCTTTCCGAGTCAAACGGTTTTTCCTATTAGAGACTCGGGATGTTGGCGTCTCCGGTCATCGTCATCATAATTGCCGTCTCATGTAGTCACGGTACTAAAACACGAAGGAAAATTTGACAACCACCTTAATGCGGCCGTACGGCTACAAAGGAAAGCTCTACAGCTTTTTCAGAAACTTCACAGTTGTAGAAAAATTCGTCCTGGTCCAGAATTTGAACCCAGGACCACCGCGTAACCGGAGCAGTCGCTCTACCAACTTATCTAACCAGGATGATACCAGTTTGTGGCGCCAGAGCGAAATGATCAACAACTTGAAAAATTGGGCGGGTTAATGGACAAGATTCAGGGTGATCTGGTGATAAAACATCGGGACACTCGTTTACACCTCGCGCTGAAACGCTTCATGACGCGTACTAAAAAACACCGGGAAACTTGTTTACACCTCGCTGTAGAGCGCTTCGTGCTTCAAAGACACAAGACTACTGCTGCAACGCTGTACAGTCAAACCCGACTATGACGAACCCGGATAGAGCGATTTATGCTATATATTGATCAAAAATAAATCAGTTACAGAAATACACGCGAAACATATTCCTTATAACGAAGTTCACATCTGATATATCGAACTCGGCGTGCCTATAGTGGCCGCCAAAATGCATGGTCTCGGAGCGGCGATTGAGATGTCGACTGGCCGCGACCACTGCCTCTGAGCAAAGGCTGCGACTTAGATATTGCGCCTCGTGTGGAGTGGCATGAGGCTTGGCAGTTTCCGACGCGCGGAACTCACGACGTAACCCGCCCTGTCAGTGAGTCCGGGCCAAGAGGGCAAGTCCCCAACCTTCCCGATGCTGTGCCGGAAAGAAGTGTTTTTTGGAGATTTCCTGACTGTCGACGACGACGTAGCCGTCACTGTAAGTTCCTCGGACGCGTACACCGTCAGCAGCACCATCGAAATGCCGATGAAAAGCACCGAGGAGACAGAGAATGTCGCGAGTGAAAGCCGTCCGACGCTTAAGAAGTACTTTCGGCAGTCGAAATCCTCCGCAAATATTTATTCGGTATTGAGGTACACGGACTCGAACTGGTGCAAACAATGCCTGGTGTAAAGAATGCTGTGCTAGTTGACGCTGGCAAAACGGAAGAGAAAAAAATCGCCGCTGTCGTGGAAGTGGGCAGTTAAGGCGGAAAGTAGCTTTATTATTTGCAATAAATTGATTATTTTGTGATTGACTGACTGTAGGGTTTAACGCGCCGACGCAACGCAGGCGATGAGGCGCGCCGTAGTGGAGGGCTCCGGATTAATTTTGACCACCTGGGGATCTTTAACGTGCGCCGAAATCGATTATTTTGTGTATTGTAATGACATGCATTATTTTGTTCGTTTCTGCATGCGGGGATGGCGGGGGGATTCCCGCGTATTGCGAACTCGTAACAATAAACTCGTTATAGGCGGGTTCGGCCATATCCAACTATTGGATATACCCTACAGTCAGTCAATCACAAAATAATCAATTTATTGCAAATAATAAAGCTACTTTCCGCCTTAACTGCCCACTTCCACGACAGCGGCGATTTTTTTCTCTTCCGTTTTGCCAGCGTCAACTAGCACAGCATTCTTTACACCAGGCATTGTTTGCACCAGTTCGAGTCCGTGTACCTCAATACCCCCGCTTCGGAGCGCCTTCGGAGTAGCGGCTATCATCGCCCGTAAAATCGGCTTTAAGTAGCGTCCTATCTCACGTATATCAAAACTAATACTACTACAAGTGACAGATTAGATGTTTGTGCAATCTCCAAAAATTTAATATGATGGAATGCAGTCAGAAATTGGTAATCGTGGTTTAAGACAGGTGGGATGACGCCACCGCTTCAGCAGTCGTACAGCGACAACACTGCGATTGGGAAAACGGCTATACAGCCTGTTACAAAGAGAATTTGGTTTAAAAATTTTATTGGGTTAACTTTCTAGCACAAAACTACATACCCACTGGCATTTAATTATTACCCTAAAACATTTGAAGCTATCTTCCAGCGCAATTGAAAAGTAGGCATATTTTAAACTGACCAACGTACGAGCTGCCTACGAGCTCGAGCTGTCACGCTGTGCGGCTATGGGTCAGAACTTCAAAAATTCTGTGTCAACAATTGCATTTTAAAAGAAAGCGGTACCAGATTGTACGAGCTTTATGACATAGCTGCTTAGAAAATCAGGGACTGTTTTGTTTCAAGTGACGACGAGACGCTTGCGCGGTTCTAGGTTGAGTTTTTCACGTAAACTGAAGACATGAAACACAGAAACCAGGGCTTGGGCGGAGTCCCCCACCGAGAAGACCCATGAAAAAATCGCCATCATAACGTTGGCGGTCGCTGGCGTATACATAGCTTCTCCTAAGTGCCAGGCAAGTGCCAAATTTCCAGAAAGTTTATTTGCTCACATACAAACTTACCAAGTTGACAAACTTGACCAATCCGCAAAAAAAGGACAAACAGAATTTCCTGCTATGTATATAAATTGATTTCCAAATTTTGAGATTAAGGTACCTGTTAAGGATGCTTTAAACCGCGATCCGTGCGATTTAGCCTCCAGCTGCTTCCGGTATTTAATGGTGGAAATTTGCGTATTAACGCCAAAGCAGCAGTCGTGCAAGGTGCGAGGTTGGTCCGGGTCCGTAAAAAAAAATAATTTAAGCAAGGCGTGCAATGCCTTCGGCAAAGTTTTCGCCAGGGAGATTGATGCGTCGCTGAACGTTAATAAATCGGTCTCTTATTTGTCGAAGCCCTCGCTACTGCTTCGCTTTTCGTCGACTCCCATTTTAGCGTGGGACATGCAGCTTCATATTTGAGCATATTAGTGTGATCGATGATGCCGACTAGGAAAAGATTGATTGATTGATTTATTGATTGGCTGGTTAATAATTAATTCATTATTTATTATTAATTATTTAATTAATTAATTAATTGGTTTAACGCGCTGCCGCTACACAGTCGATGAGGCGCATCGTATAGTGGAGGGCTCCGGATTAATCTTGACCGCTTTGGAATCTATAATGTTCGCCGAAATTTCAAACAGACGGGCGTTTACGCTTTTCGCATCTATCGGAAAAGCGGCCGCCGCGGCCGGGAATAAAACGCCTGTCCTTGGGCTCAGCTGCACAACGCCTTAGCCACTGAGCCTTAGGCGGTTTAGGAACAAAAATCTTAGGTTGAGAAACATACTTTTCGATTAAAGTTTGTTAATTACGTCCACTAAATGCACAGTGCGGTTGGAAGCAAACATCTGCTGGCGGGGTGCGTCAGTTCATGGGACCTACACGAAGGCGGATTTAGCTAGCCGCATTGGCTAGCTATCCGGCTGTGCAAAGTAGTACTGACATTTGTGGACAAATTTTTAGAATCCCCGCATATCCCGTTCCAAGAGAAAAGTTCCAGGCTTTTTTTGTGACACCGATTTTGCCTGCCTCGCAGTGTTCCTAAAGCAGGAACCCATACTTCAGTCATGAAATACGTCAGGTATGCATAACAAAGCTACAAAGCAAATTGCAAACTGGACTTGTGATGTCAACAGTTCTCTGTGACCATACTGAAGATGCCGCAAAAGGCTTTTTACGACCCCGCCCACTAACCAGCTCTCCTGCTGAATAAAGTTTTTCTTCCTCATACCCCTTTTTCTCCTCCTCTTCGTCTTTCTACTCCTTCTCCTCCTTTTTTCCCGCAAAAGGTTCTGATTGTAAGACCCAACTGGTGAACAGTCTTGGGAAAAGTTTTATAACTTAACGAAACAGCAAATAGCGCTAATTGGGACATGAAAATTTTTATACCTGTGTTTCACGGAAACCTTCTTTTACAGTTGTGTACATAATAAGAAGCGCTCCCTATATAAATACAACGAACCACGCTATAAACAATTCATTCGAAACCCTCCAGAATGCACTTGAAGAGGAAATACCGTATCTCTTTTTTAGCAACCACGGGAATCTATTTTAATGTTGCCTAATTTTTAACTGTTAATATTTTGCAGCAATTTAACGCACGAGGTCGCGGGTTCGATTCCCGGCCGCGGCGGCCGCTTTTCTGATGGAGGCGAAAAGCAAGAACGCCCATGTGTACGAGATTTCGGCGCACGATAAAGATCCCCAGGTGGTCAAAATTAATGCGGAGCCCTCCACTACGGCGCGCCTCATCGCCTGCGTTGCGTCGGCGCGTTAAACCCTACAATCAATCAATCAATCAATCAATCAATCAATCAATCAATCAATGCAGCAATTTAACCTTAATTCCTTGCGTAAAAATTTCGCGTAGTCAACCAGAGATATTACAAAGGAAGAATCCGAGGTGTGGTAGCGGAATTTATACAGAACGCGAGTAAATGAAGAAGGAGAATAATCTAGTCACCTTTGTAAAACGCGGCAATACGTCGCCGCATCGAGCATTTTTTCTTATTTTTGCATATCGCAAATAACAAAGAGGCTGTGGCCCTCCATGTTCATTTTTCGATAATCGCGCTGTCTGTGAAATATTGCCGCATGCCTGGGACATTCTGCCTGTTTAGGTATGTCCCTCCTTCGGAACGTTGAGCGTGAGAAGAAGAGCCTAACCACCACCTCGCCCGATGCCAAAGGGACGTGTGCAACGCCATACACCCCTTCATTTCGGAGACAGCTCATCTGCAGTGTTAAGAACATTTCTATTAGGCTGACTTTTACTATAGTTTTCCTACTCTTCTCTCTGTTTTTTTTTAGTGTTTCTCTCTCTCTCTCTCTCTCTCTCTCTCTCTCTCTCTCTGTCGCAATAACCTAGACAAAATTCTTTCTTGTGCTCCATTATTTTGCCTCGCATGATTTATTGTAATGAAAACATAACTCTTCTTGGTCAAACCTTCTTGGGGCCAACTCTTCTTGGCCAACTCTTCTTGGGGACATGGCACCGTTCACAGCGCAATGTACTCATCAGTGTTCTTGCTACAGGTCCTTTTGTGTGCCTGGCCTTCAAGTTCAGACAACTATCTTATCGAATGTACGACCAGCGAAGTTCAACTGAACGCAAGCGCACTACCCGTCTTCGCGGCGTTGCTCGGGGCCTCATTCTGCGCCTCCTCCAGTGCCCCCCACGTGCACAGTACGGCCCTTCTAGCTTGGAAACCAGGGACAGCCCAATATATATATGAACGCCTACCGGAGCTGCAACCATCTGGACACGGCACCGTTCACTGCGCAATGTACTCATCAGTGTTCTTTCTGCAGGTTAGTTACCTTGATTGCTGCTGTCTGAAAACGTCAAATCGATTTCTCATTGCGGTGTCATGCCCCCTTGACTTGAAACACCAGTTGCATTGGATTTTAGTGCATGTAGTGGTTGCTTACTACCATGTTTTGCTTTCACATTTGCTTCTGGCGCTGTCGGGAGACGTTGAATCAAACCCCGGGCCGGTCTCTGAGTCTGGTACTGAGACAGATACGTTGGACGTCTCCGCGGTTTTACAGGCCAATAACAGAGTCGAATCTGGACAGGAAAAAAAATTGGCTTAATTAGCTAATATTCAATTTAGAGAGGCGAGAACTCAAGAGGCGATACAGGACCTTTCCGCCCGGGTGGCCTCGTTAGAGAAGAGTAGGCTTCCGCCCGATGCAGACATGCTGCAGCCACAGATATCCGAGATAAATGAATTACGAAGACGTACGGAAGACGCGGAGAACAGCCTACGCCGAACAATCTTCTGTTTTTTGGTTTCTCGGATGATCGGGCTGAAACATGGAAGCAGTCCGAAGAGCATATTATTGCTTTCTGCTCTGAAAAACGTGAAATTACCATAGACCCGATTAACATTGATCGAGCTCACAGGATTGGCGCCTTCCAACATAACAAAGACCGCCCCATAGGTTCTAGGTTTTCCCGATTTAAGGAAAGGGATGCGGTGTTATCGGCATGTACAAAGCTGAAAGGAACCGATTTTTCTGTTTGTCAAGATGGGTCTCGTTTGGTGTGAATGGTGCAAAAAAGGCTCCTTGAATTCGGAAAACAGTAGCCTCAAAAGTACAAATTACGTCACGAGAAGCTTATCATCGGCGAAAGCGTGTACCTTTATGACCGAGCGTGCGATGGTATCGTTCAGTTGAAAAGCAGCAAAACGGGTGAAGCCTCTTCGTCCGACTGTTAGCCGTACGAGTTCCTGTGTTAATGCACAATCATCTGGTATTAATGTTCTGCTTGCCAATTGCCGCAGTATAAAAAATGAATAAGATGACCTGGCTGCACTGTTATCGTCAATTAACCCAGATGTGGTTATTGGATCAGAATCGTGGCTTGATGATACAATTTCAAGTTCTGAGGTTTTTCCTGATAACTACGTTGTTTACCGTCAGGACAGAAACGCTCATGGTTGTAGTGTGTTTATACTTGTGAATAAGCATATACCCAGCCTGTTTTTCGATATTGGCAATATAAACTGCGAGTCGGTATGGTGTAAGGTCATGCTCTCTTCTGGATTATATCTTTCAGTTGGCGCCTTTTATCGCCCACCCTGTGACAGAAGCAATCATCCTTTTGTTGAACTTTCCAACATCTTGCATAAAGTTACCACAGATTACCTTGTTAGGTGGTGACTTTAACATGCCAGATGTTTGTTGGCGAAATGAAATGCCTATGTTTTCGTCTCAGTCAGTCCTTTCGAAAGCTTTCGGTGATTTAATTATCAGTCATGGCCTCTTTCAATTCGTTGAAAACCCCACCCGTATCACTCCTTCCACAAGCAACACTCTAGACCTTTTCTTTGCAAATTCACCGGATTTAATACGACACGTGTTAACCATACCTGGTATTACTGACAACGAATGCGTGACGGCTCGCATAGTTTGTACGCGTCCTCATACGCCTGTTGTCCGAACTAGGAAAGTTTATTTATATAATAGGGGCAACTTTGGTAGCATATCGCTGGCCTTAGAGGAATACTTTGAAACGTTTTCATTCCTTAGCGCCTCGTCCATTATAGATGATCTGTGGTCACTGCTCAGACAAACTCTTAACTGTTATCGACCTACATATCCCGTATAAAATACCTTCAGCTAAACAAAAGAAAAATAAACCGTGGTTAACAAAGGAAATAAAAACTCTAATAAATAAAAGAAAACGCATATTCAAGAAGTACCATACGCAGAAGGAAGAAGGTATTAACGCTGCCCTAGAGCAGGTGAATATTGAAATAAAGCTTAAGATCGAAACTTCAAAGAAAGAGTTTTTCCTCTCTCTTGGTTCAGAAATAAAACATAATCCCAAAGAGTTTTAGAAATTTGTTAAATCTAATCGTAAAGATAATACTGGCATTCCATTGCTAACGTACGATGATGTTTCCGTTTCTGCTGATGCTGACAAGGCTAACTGTTTAAATAATTACTTTGAGCCTGTTTTTTCAAAGGCTGTTCCCCAGGATGTGCCTGGCTACTCATGCCCTTCATATGATAGTGTGCCCAACATTATAGTAGACAGTTGCGGGGTCCTCAAGCTTCTGCAGAACCTGAAAACTAACGCTGCTCCGGGCCCAGGTGGTATCCTAAACATTGTACTTAAGTCTTGTGCCCCAGTTGTGACTATGTATCTTGTGTTGTTATATAACTTATCTTTCTTGTTATATCTTGTTATCTTATCTTGTTATATAACTTCTGTTCTTCCACAAGACTGGAAAATTGGTAACATTGTCTCGTTGCACAAAAGTGGCCCACGTAACTCCGTATCAAACTATAGACCAATTTCGTTAACAAGCGTATGCTGCAAAATTTTAGAGCACGCATTGTATTCGAGATCTTTTCGTCATCTTCAAAATTTTACCTTTTTTTGTAAAATATCAGCACGGCTTTAGGGTAGAGCATTCTTGATCCACTCAGCTGATAGAATTTTTCCATGACATGTTGCAATCTTACGACCGTGGCGGTGAAACCGATTGTATATTACTGGACCTTCAAAAAGCGTTTGATAAGGTTTCTCATGTACTTCTTATGCACAAACTGTCTTTTCTGGGATTACCCGAACATATTCTTCAATGGCTCCACTGCTACCTCAATGGACGCTATCACAAAGTTATCGATGGAACCGAATCAGCCATAAAATTTGTTTCTTCTGGTGTTCCTCAGGGGTCAGTGCTGGAGCCATTGTTATTTCTGATATTTATTATTGATATAGGCCAGAGCATTCAGTCAAAAATAAGGCTTTATGCAGATGACTGCGTTTTATACAGAGAGGTTAATGACCATTCGGATAAATTAGCGCTACAATTAGATCTCAACAAAATTCATTCGTGGTGCTGCACATGGTGTATGCCCTTGAACATCAGTAAATGTAAACACATTCGATTTTCTAGGAAACACGTGCCTCGCCCAGCAAAATACAGTTTGAATAACGTGCCCACTCCACAAAAAAACGAAGTTAAATATTTAGGAGTAATCTTTTCAGCTGATCTAACCTGGAACCGTCACATTGAAGCCGTGCCTTTTATAGGATCAACTCAACTTCATTCGTAGAAATTTTAGACACGCACCTCAGGAAGTAAAGGAACGGCTATACTTGTCAAAAATTCGGCCCATACTCGAGTACGCATGCATTGTGTCGGATCCCCACACTCAAAGCCTTATCGATCGCCTAGAATCAATTCAGAATCGTGATGCTCGATGTGTAACTCATAATTACCAGTTTCCTACTAGCATTACTCAAATAAAGAACTCGCTTGGCTGGCCTAACCTTTCTTTGCGTCCGACACGTTTTCGCATTTGTTTCCTTCGTGATGTATACCTTCAGCGCAATGCCGTTACCAGGAATCTATATTTACTACCACCAAACTACGTATCTACTCGGCGAGACCACCAATTTAAGATAAGAGAAATAGCTACGCGTACCTCAATTTTTATGAATTCTTTCTTTCCCCGTTCCATCAAGCATTGGAATTACCTTCCACAACACGTCATGGGGATGAAAAGCGACGATAATTTCTTTGAATTGTTAACCCAGCATTTACTCAGTGAATAGTACTCGTTTGTGCGTTTGCCTTCTTGCAATGTTTTAAAAATCTGTCTTGTATATGCCCTGTTATAAGCCATGTTTTGTGACTTTTTATGTCCTCTTTCACGCCTTGCTAGCAGTCCTTACCACATATCGTGCAATTGTTAACTGTGGTGCTTATGCTTATTTGTTTTCATATTGTTGTTTGCTTGTACATTTTAATTACTTTGTAAACTTTTTCTGACTGTAGCATTTGGAATTGTTAAGCGCAATTCTTTACGCCTTGTGTGAATCGCCCCCCTACTGTAATGCCCTCGAGGAGAATGTAGGTACCTAAATAAATAAATAAATAAATAAATAAATAAATAAATAAATAAATAAATAAATAAATAAATAAATAAATAAAATCCTCTTAAAAGGGTTTGCGCCATTTTTCGGGCCACCACCACCACTACCACGGCAGCTCTGGTTGTGCGTCAGCTTCGGTACCGTCTGTAGGTCTTTTAAACCCAGTAAAGGCTGCTTTTCTGCCTTTATTCGTGACATTTGTGGCTCAGGTGTGGGGTAGTCCCATGCACTTCGAACCAGGCGAGCTTATCAACCCGCACGAATGTCAACTGGAGACAACACCAGTGCACAAATCAAGTCGCCGCATTCGAGGTCTACCACCAGAATTTGGCCTGCTGGTGACGCGTCCACGCGTCATGACAACCACTACGCCATGCCAAACCAATCAGGGCAGCGGAGCCTTCTCGGCGCTGGGAGCGCATTTGCCGCACACACCGCGGCCCTTCCACGGTGAGACCTTCGAAGATGTCGAGGACTGGCTCGATCATTTTGATCTGGTCGCTGCGTTCAGCGAGTGGGACGACGCACGTAAGCTGAGAAGCATTTACTGCTCACTCAGAGAGTCAGCACAGACGTGGTGCGAAAACCGCGAGCCTACATTTACAAGCTAGTTGGAGTTTCGGCGGCAATTGCTCGAAGACTTCAAAAATAGTGATCGGAAGGAAGAGGCCGAAATTGCTCTGCAGTCCAGGGCGCAAAAACCAAAGTAGAGCGTCTCTATGTTCGTCGAGGACATGACGTGCTTGTTTCGGCGAGCGGACTCTGGTATGACTGAAGCAAAGAAGGTGCGCCACCTGATGCGGGGTGTGAAGGAACAGCTATTCGCTGGCCTTGCACGCTAACCACCCACCACGGTTGCTGACTTCGTTCGGGAAGCGACGTCAATGAGCGGGCCCCGCAGCAGCGCACCATGCAGTACGGGCATCAAACCAGTGTGTGGCCGCCTGCGCTTCAGCGGTCAACGATGAACACGCTCTCCGGGAGCTCGTGAGGAGCGTCGTGCGTGAAGAACTGCGGATTCTGCATCGGGGTGACTGTCGACCAAAATTCGGTGCCTTTACCGAAGTCGTCCGAAACGAATTACGGCGAGCAATGGCACCCCCGGCACCAGCCGATGTTGCAAGCCCTGTTCGAACGTAAACGGATGTGTATCCTATGCTGGCTCCAAGAGTGGAACGTCGCACTTACAAGGATGTGCTGCACACGCTGACCTCGGCCCAGCCCCAGGTTTTGCCAACTGTGACACAGCCGTTCGGACGCATGTTTGACCCGGCCACAAGGTACGAACCAAGACGTCGCGAACGGAAAGCGACCGTGTGGCGCACATCAGACAATCGGCCCCTGTGCTACCATTGCGGTGAAGAAGGCCACGTGTTCCGTCGCTGCCCTTACCGCCGCCTGGGACTTCGCGGGTTCTCGCCGAACGCACCTCGACCGCGCTACGGGCAACGACCCCGACAAAAACGCCGTACACCGTTTTCTCGGCCTCTGCGCGTACTATCGCCGCTTTATGGAGAACTTTTCCGACATAGCAGACCTGTTATATCGCCTAACCAAGAATGACGTGAAATTTAGTTGGGGCCCAAAAGAGTGAGCAGTGTTCGACGAACTGAAAAGTCGGCTGCAGAGTCCACCTGTGCTCGGCCACTTCGACGAAGACGCGACCACTGAACTGCATATTGATGCAAGCAACATCGGGTTAGGTGCAGCACTTGTGCAGTGGCAAGATGGTGTAGAGCGGGTTATCGCTTATGCGAGCAGTACTCTGTCACGCGCCGAAGCCAGCTACTATACAATCGAGAAGGAATGCTTGGCTGTCGTGTGGGCCGTCACCAAGTTTCGGCCATGTCTATATAGAAGACATTTCAAGGTGGCTACTGACCATCACTCTCTGTGCTGGTTGGCCAACCTGAAAGACCCTTCTGGACGCCTCACTCGCTGGAGTCTCAGGCTACAGGAGTTCGACGTCAGTGTCGTCTACAAGTCCGGCCGTAAACATACCGATGCAGACTGCCTCTCCCGCAGAAGACGACGATGACAGCTATCTTGGAGCCGTCACTCCTTCTGACCTTGCTCAAGACCAACGAAAGGACCCTGAGCTTCGCCCAGTAATCTATTACGTCGACGGATGTGCCCTTCAGCTACCCAGGTCTTTTGCACGCGGCCGTACATCAATTTGTCTGCGTAACAACATACTGTGTGAAAAAATGTCGATGCCACGGAAACAACATACTTGCTCGTTCCACCAAGAAAACTGCGTGCAGAAATTCTGCAGGCCTGCCATGGTGAGCCGTCTTCCGGACATCTCGGCTTCGACCGTACCTTAGGTCGCATACATCTACGGTATTTCTGGCCGAAGCTTGCGCTTGATGTCAAGCAGTACGTACAAACCTGCTGAGACTACCAGAGGCGGAAACCTTCGCCCGAAAAGCCCGCCAGGTCTACTCCAACCGCTTGACCCTCCAAAGTTACCGTTTCAGCAGATCGGTACGGATCTTCGGGGGCCTTTTCCTTCGTCATCCTCCGGTAACAGATGGATCGTCGTCGCTACGGTCTACTTAGCGGGTTACTTAGCGGGCCGCAGAAGTCGCCAAGTTATTTATCCAGAACACCGTCCTTCGTCACGGTTCCCCGACAGTAGTTAATACGGACAGGGGAGCTGCTTTCACAGCACCACTTCTTAAAGAAGTGTTACATCTCAACTGCACAAGCCACCGGAGGGCAACCGCCTATCGACTATTGCCGATATGCTCTCTATATTTGTTGACGTCGACCACCGGAACTGGGATGTCATACTACCATATGGGACCTTCGCCTACAATACGGCGGCGCAGGAAATAACACGGTTTACCCCGTTTCGCTTGGTGCATGGTGGAGAATTCCTGACAATGTTGGACTCCATGCTTTTACCTGACGAGTGCTCTGTCGTCCCCACAGACGCCGAAGAAATTGCACAGCGTGCAGAGCCCACATGGCAGCTGGCTTTCCAGCGCATTTGATGTCAGCAAGTAAACGATGCCCGGAGGTATAGTACGCGTCACAGAGAGGTTACATATTGACCAGGAGACCTCGTCTGGTTGTGTAGCCCTGTTCGCTGGAAGGGTTACGCCGAAAAATTTATGCGTCGCTATTTAGGACTCTGCAATGTTCTGCGCCAGACAAGCGACGTGAACTACGAAGTTTTTCTTGAGGGCGCGGTATATTCTCCTCGCATCACGTCACAGTCCGACGTCGATCACGTCGCACGAATGAAGCCGTACTACACCCGCTGGACTGAATCCTGAATTGCTGTGTTTGCTGTGCGACTCTATGGACCATCAATCGGGACGATGCATTCTCAGGAGAGGGGGTAATGCCGCGGGCCTGGGACATGCTCCCTGCTTGGGTATGTGTCTCTTTCGGAACGTTGAGGGTGAGAAGAGGAAGAGGCTAAGGTGCTACCCCGGCAGCTCTGGTTGTGCGTCAGCTTCGGTGCCGTCTGTAGGTGTTTTAAACCCAGTAAATACCGCTTTTCTACCTTTATTCGTGACAAAATCACCAAAATACGGTTCGCGAGGGCTCTCATAAACATAACACCATCACGCGCCTAACATCACATGCGTAGTCCTTAGGAAAATGTTTAAGATAGGAACCGCCAAGTTCCGGACGTTTTCAATGTCGCGCTAAGCGTATACGAATTACAGCTTTGAAAACTCCCATTGTACTACGACGCTCAGGAGCCATCGCATAATTTAAAAAAATAAGATATTAGCAACTACTGCAGTTCGTCTATGCGGGTACCTCAGAGCGCAGCGAAGCAGCCTCCGAAGCCGGCAGCCGCCGCGGTTCTTTCACCGATGATCAGTCCCACGCCGACGCTGTGGCGGAAAGAGAAAACAACGCCGACACCGGCGGAAAGGTGCATTCGGCAGGGCGGACCTCCTTTCCATCCAGCGGCCGTGCCTCTACACTCAACAGTTTCATCTTCGTAGCGAAAACGCCAAGGCGCCAAGAATACACCTATAGAATAGAATAGAAATTTATTTCAGACAACAAGAAAGATACAAGTTGCCTGGGGGGACCGGCGTAAAGGCACAGAAGGCCTGACAAAGCGCCGATTCACCCGATTACACACGCATAAATCACCAGTCATACATGAACATTCATTGGGTAAGGAAGAAAAAAAAAACAGAATAAAAAAAAAGAAGATACATCGCAATTGAGAAATACAATTGTTATGCCATTGGACACTGAACATAAGCACATGTGGATTTAGTTTTGGATTTGTAAAAGGTAGGCATGAATCTTTTTTTTAAATACATGAATCGAGGGGCTTTCCTGAATTAATGCGAATACAGTAGGGTGTTCATTTAGGATATCTGGAATTTGGTATGTCAACTTTTGTGCACCGTAGTTGGTGCGAAGCTTATCTTTCTTGTACGTGATATGCCGTAAATTGTGGCTGTGGTCTTTCTCGGCAAATTTTCTTGAAAATTCAGTAGGGTTGCATTTAACGTCGTGGTACGCGACCGTAGCTAATTTTTTAAGTCGGATATAGTTAATTGTTAACAGTTCATGTTTTTGGAAAAGTTGTGCTGTATGCGAGCGAAAGGGCAGCAGTTCAATTAAACGGAGAGCTCTTTTTTGTAATAAATAGAGATAGCTGAGGTTCGTTTTCGTCGTTGTCCCCCATATAAGAAGGCAGTAGTGAAGATGCGAGTGTATTGTTGCGTAGTAAATTTGCTTTTTTAACCATACTGGTAATAAGTGACGCAACGTACAGAGCATGCCAACTGCTCGGGCAATGCTGTTTCGTAAGTGATTGATGTGAAGGGACCAATCTAAACATTCATGAAAGAAGACACCGAGAAATTTGTGTGATGTAACGCGATCAATATGTTGTCCCTCAAAGCTAATATTCTTTTCGCTGCTATACGTTTTATTACGGGGCCTAAATACCATATACTTAGTTTTTTTGGGGTTTAAGTTTAATCTGTTTGCACTTAGCCAACTAGATAGATTTTCTAGCCACTGATTGGCTTGCGACTTAAGGACATCAATATCTGGTCCAGAGAAAAATACATTGGTGTCGTCAGCATACAAAATAATGTCTGGCGTTAGAGGTATGTTTGCTATGTCATTAATGTATACAATGAAAAGTAGAGGGCCTAGAATTGACCCTTGCGGAACTCCACATGTGATTTCGCCGAAATGAGAGGTCGCATTGCCAATTTTAGTGTACTGCACACGGTTTTCTAGGTAACTTTTCACGATGTCCAAGGCAATTCCTCTTACACCGTATCTGGAGAGTTTGATCAATAAAATGTCATGCTTTACAGAGTCAAAGGCTTTTTTGAAGTCAAGAAATAACCCAAGAGTAAATAGTTTATTTTCTATGTTGTCAATTATTTTGTCTTTAATATTCAGTAACGCCATTTCAGTGGATTTTTTCTTTTGAAAGCCATATTGATTTTGTACTATAATGTTCTTCTGCTGCAAGAAATGAGTAAGTCGCGAGTTTATTGTTTCTTCAATAACCTTAGAAAACATAGGTAAAACAGAGATTGGCCGGTAATTACCAAGATCGTTTTTATCTCCTCCTTTGAAAATGACAGCTACCCTTGCGATTTTAAGTTGGTTGGGGAACGTTCCTGAGCTTAGAATAAGATTGCATATGTGCGATAGAGGTAAACAGATAACATGAGCGACTGCTTTAAGAGGTGCTGCCTTTATTTCGTCCACACCGCAAGCACTACTATTCTTTAGTTTATTTAACAGGCCGTACATCTCTTGCGCTGTAGTAGGAGACATAAAAATTGATGAGTCCGAACAATTAATATAGGATGTACAGCTAACACTATTAGCCGATGCAGAGGCGCAAAAACCTGCATTTAGGAAATAATTATTGAATTTGTTTGCTAGGAAAGTGCCCGAATATGGTATGCCCTCAATTACTATTTCTGATATTGTTTCCCTCTCGTTCTTGTTCCGTAGTGTATTTACGCAATTCCAAACCTTTCTGGAATCATTAGAGATACTGACAAACCTATTTTCATAATACAGGTTACGTGCGTGTTTAATATCATATGTCAACTTATTTCTAATTTTTTTGTACTCAGCTAACTGATCGAGGTTTTTGGTTCGAATAAATGATGCAAATAGTTTGTCTCGTCCTTTTATTCTCTTGAGTAAAGAGGCATCAATCCACGGTTTTCTAGATTTTTTGTGTTTTTTTAGCTGCTCTAGAGGAAATGCACTATCATATAGTTCTTTAAATAGTTTTAAAAAAGTGTCATAGGAAAGAGTGGGATCGTTTGTCTGCATTACAGGGTCCCAGCTGGCTTCCTCCACTAAATGCTTAAAAAAATCGATCTTTTCTGCAGATAATATTCGGCGCAGAATAGGTGCGTGGTCTGTATGTTTGTTGTGCTGGGTTATGTAGGGTGAAAAAAAGAGAAAGAACGGCATGTGATCACTTATATCTGATATTAACACTCCGGCAACGGATTGGTCAATTTTAAAATTCGTAAAACATACGTCTAGTAACGTTTCGGACGTACTTGTCACCCTTGTCGGTATGTCAATAATACTTCGACAGCCAAAAGAAAGAAAAATATCAAGTAGCTTTTGAACAGACGAATCCACCAAGAGCAAATTAATATTGAAATCACCGGTAACGATGGTAGGTAGACCAACGCACGCACAATACTCTAAAATACGCTCAAGAAATTCTATAAATGGGGTTGTAGCACCATTTGGAGGTCTGTAAAGTACAACCAACATTGTATTCAAACACTTTACAAGCACACATTCGTAGTTAGCATCTATGAATGAGTATTCTGGAACCACTTCGTAATTGAAGGTGTTTTTTACATATATAGCAACACCCCCTCCCCTTTTGCTAGTTCGCGAAACTGAGATGCAGTTGTACCCTGAAAAATTTACAACGGGGCATTCGTTAGAAAACCAGGTTTCAGTGAAAGTTAAAAAGTCGAATGTATGACCTAAGGCATCTAAAAAAAAGTTGACGGAATCATGCTTGTTCCGTAAACTTCGCGCGTTAAGATGAAGTAAAGAAAATTGCTTGGTGCCATTTAAGGCCCTGCGTTGTCTAAACGTAGCAGCATCGTGATAACTACATGTTTTATCGCGTGTAGGCATGTGCCTTTATGGCGTAAGAAAATTAGTGAAGTCCTGGTGCTATCTTATTTGGTCAAGGTCACTGGCTCCATTAATCCTTAGTATTCTGTCATGTTGACTGCGCCGAACAAAGAATTTTCCGTCCTTGACCCACGCGAACTGGTATTCCATTTCTCTTGCCTTTGTTTTCATCTGCCAGAACAAGCGTTTGTTTTGAGCAGTCAAGTTTTCGTTGATGAAAACCTTTGATTTCTTCCTTCTTAGTTCACTTCTTTTTGCAAGCCAAGCGTCACGGGTATAGCGGGCTTAAAAGCGCACTATAATAGGCGATGGCTTATCTTTCCCGTCTGCGCCTGCCCTAGAACGCAGCCGGTGAGCGGCTTCAATATCGTTTTCAGATAGCCTAGGAAGTTCCAGGTCATCTGCCAGAAGATTCAGTTTTTCTATCACTTTTTCATTAGTCTGTTCGGCAAGTCCATGGATTTCTAGGTTAAGACGTCTGCTGTATTGATCAAGGTTATTAACTTCTTGCCTAAGCATTTCCACTTCTCGTTCATTTGTCTGTGCTTGGAGTTTTTCCACCCGCTTTCATAAACTGCTCATGTCAGCATTTTGACGCTTCATTTCGGCAAGCGCCTCATCATACTTGCTTGACATTTCCTGCATTGACCTTTCAATGGCATGCACAGTGGCAGCAACGCCTTCCAAAGCGTCGACTTGTGATTTCACCGTAAGTAGTAAAGACAATTTTCTCTGAATTTCACCTATTTCCTTCGTAAGGTTCATTCCGTTTTCCGTTTTTTCGGGTTCAGTGCTCTGACTGCTTCGATTTTTTGCCGTTTTACATGTTTGACAGTTCCATGTGCTCTTCGCTGCTGCAGATTTCTTTTTGTAGGCTGCTTCTGTAACTCCTGAGCATGCGCCTACATGATAGCTGTATTTACAATCCGAGCACAACAAATGTGTCGTGTTCCTCACAGATTCATGACAAGAAATACACGTGTCAGCCATGATAGTTATTCAGCAGCAGTGGCAACCGTAAATTCAACTGACAAGCTAGCTTTTACATACAGGTAAGCACTAACCTGGGAAAAGGAAGACGGAAATTTAGGAGCCAGTCGATGAACCGCACGGCGCCACTGCTGCTGAATATGTGTGTGCCAGGATAGACGATGTCTTCTGCTTTTATGCGTTCTTGGCGATGACGTCAGGTTTGTTATCCGTCGCGGGCGCCACTGGTCGTCGCATCGGTGGATGATAGCTCCAAGTTTGTAGATACGCGTCGATTCCTGGGAAAAGGAAGACGGAAATTTAGGAGCCAGTCGATGAACCGCACGGCGCCACTGCTGCTGAATATGTGTGTGCCAGGATAGACGATGTCTTCTGCTTTTATGCGTTCTTGGCGATGACGTCAGGTTTGTTATCCGTCGCGGGCGCCACTGGTCGTCGCATCGGTGGATGATAGCTCCAAGTTTGTAGATACGCGTCGATTCCTGGGAAAAGGAAGATGGAAATTTAGGAGCCAGTCGATGAACCGCACGGCGCCACTGCTGCTGAATATGTGTATATAGACTGCATGCTACGCCCCTCCCCAGGTTTCGCGTTTGTGGAGATGGCCCGGGATTTTCTTTTATAGTTGTCATCCATGCTGTAGATTTTTCTATAACCTGATTCACGACATTGATGCGATGACTACTTGAGCAGCCTGTCCTATACCCAGCCTGTTATGTCGGTTGTTGCAAATCTTGGCTGTCGATTATGCGATTGAGTATTATTTTTGGGAACGGAAGGCCGGCTCTACTTGGGTCCAGCGAGCGAGCTACGACGACAAGGCACGGGCCTAAAGTGCTCTGCACTTACAAAATGTGCATGTCAGCTTCCCTCATGTAGTAGCCCGTGTGTTTGATGTGTTTTAAATGCTACGTTTATCTATGCCTCAATATGCCTATACAGGCCTCGCAATCATAAAAGCCTACTATAAGACTACTATTGTGATTAAGCTGGTGATAAAATTGAAACTCCTTGAGGTGATTTTTGACAACCACCTTACTTTTGTTACCCGCCGAAATCAGTTGAACAAAAAATAGTTGGAAGAATGGCAGTTTCCTTAAAATTTTCAAGGAAGTACACATCCATAAACCAATCACATCGCCATCAGCTACATCATCTTCTGATCCGCCTTGCAGTGACTTACGCTGCACTTTCATGGTGGCACATTAATCAAAACCACATGTTGCGCTCATATCGTCGGATCGTTTGTGGTCACCGGAGCCTACACAATGAACCGATCAACCACGCTCAAATTAATTGTCAACGTGCTTCTGCTACAAATCCATATGACATCACAGAGAGAATATTGTTGTTTTAAAAACTGCAACCAATCACATTTAATTTGGCTGCATATAACCTCTCCGACGTGTATCTTTCCAGTATCGCCACTCACCTGGATAGACGCCTTCGCGTTCGTACGAGCGGAGCGCGCCTCCCTAGGATGGGAGCCAGAACCCGCCTTCAGTTTCTGCATGCCTTCGCGGGCAGTTAGCACTTACAGCGGCAGGAGCAGCTTTTGTAATACTAAACGGACCGGATTGCGTGGATGCCGTACAGGGGTTTTGCCTGGGGTCACCGAGCCCCGCGTTTGTTTCGTACATGTGATGACTGCCCGGGTTGCTTAGGGCTGGCTGCACATCTTGACATTTTAGGGCACGGTGTGAAGTAGGGCAAGTGAGGTGTGCGAAAAATTGGCAATAACCCAATTAGACAACCAACAGATAGGAAGGTCACGCGGTGTCCGTTGGCATCAGCTGACTTCGGTGACACTTCCGGCTGATGTTCGGGATTTCGTGTGGTTACGTGGCTGGGAAGTTCTCCCGACGTGTTACCGTCTGGCCAGATTCAGCGTTGTACGTTCCGCACGGTGTCCGCACTGTGGCCAGACTGAAACATTAGAACATGTCTTGTTTCACTGTCATGTGGCGGCAACGTTTTGGACTGTATTAAGCAGGATGTTCGGAATAACACTTCGAATGAACACTCGTTGAAATGATATGTTGATGAATTTTCTGATGTGTGCTGGTGCTTTTGTTTTGTGGA
Source organism: Haemaphysalis longicornis (assembly GCF_048455015.1). Lineage (NCBI taxonomy): Eukaryota > Metazoa > Arthropoda > Arachnida > Ixodida > Ixodidae > Haemaphysalis > Haemaphysalis longicornis. The sequence goes on from NW_027526203.1 coordinate 187,314,158, forward strand.
GAAATCGTGGTGCTGCATGTGTTCGAGCACGGCCTCAACGGGCAATGTTCCCGCTGCAGTGCCGTGTCCGGTCGATTCTTATGAGTCATCAATAACACGAGTTGGCAGCTCTAGAAGGAGAAGCCTTTCTTTTGCGTTGGTATACACGGTTTATAGTCGTCAGGAGCAACATCCTGAGCGTTTCTCTAGTGCCGTACTGAGTTCAGTATAGTTTATGAACTATTTCTTTGAACGCTGGTGAACTTTGTGTGACTTGATTTGTAGCAGCTTGTTGCCCACGCCAAACATTTTTGCGTGGTGTGTAGAATGACCACATCACATGGATACTGATTGGATAATTTCCTGTCCTGTTATCACTAGTCGCTGCGCCGTGATATGTGATTTATAATAGATTCTCTTTACCCCCCGCACCTACTTGGGTACGTTATCTCGCTGCTGCGCCGCCTGATTCCGGCAGTCGCATCGACCGTTAGCGAGCTACGACGACAAGGCGAGCCCATAAAGTTCTCTGTACTTAAAAAACACATCCGCAGGCCTTAAACACAACACTCCTAGTTCAGGTAGTGTTACCAAGTAAATATCATTGTATTTATAAGGCTAAACCCAGTTTATTTTAAATGAATACGAATTCCTGTAATGATTTGAGCCAAAAAGTTGCGCCCCGGCCGCAGTTTCAGCGCCTGTTGATACATTCCTTTCCGCCAAAAAGAACTTAAACATAATCGTCTTCTTGGCGACAGTGTTTGGCGTCATGCAGTGCAAAGGATGTTGCTGCATCCTGTTCGGTAATTTCTCCAGTCCCCGGGGAAGCACTCCTGTTTTATAACTAAGAAAAAAAAACTTACCCGCGAACCCCGAGTTTTGCAGATGAGAAATACTTCGCTGCTGTGTAACCCGTTCCTGCTTTGAAGACCCCATCCGACGTCGTGCTATTTCGTTCTTGTTGAGCTTTTTTGTCCTTCATGACTGCGTTTTATACTCCATTTTTAATATTTGTACCACAGAACCTATTGTTTTCTTCGCGTTTGCTAGGACGTGGGTTTAATGCGGGCCGGAGTGGCTGCTTTTATGAGGCGAAAACCGAGAAAATGCATGTGTTGAGATTTCAGCGCATGGTAAAGATCCCCAAACGCCCAAAATAAATCCGGAACCCTGCACTACGGCACGCCTCACAACCCAAAGCTGGACGCGCGATTAACAAATGGTCTTGTCCCAACGTGCAAAACACCTGGCAATGAAGTTCTTTTATCAGCATGTACACCCAAGAGCAAAAGCTTACGTACCACGAAAGCATCAATTTTGGGTTATTTCTCTACCGCAGGTCAGTCTGGGGTACTATGGGCGGCTATTTTCATACGTCTGTAACTGTACGATATCTCGCATACGCACGGTACTTTCTCGGGCTGATAGTGGAAGACAAATAACCTATAATTGTTATTTTCCTGGTCTGTAAACTTTTACTCGAGGCTGCACAAATTGAGTACATGTCCACAGTGCGTGTGAACACTCGCAAAGTGCTGAAGGCTTGTTTTCGAAGCACTAAACAAAAACCCTTTCTTTCACGGTGGCTCGCCTTTCCGCTCGCCTTAAGATCAAGTGCGAGCGGATAGTAAGGTTTAAAGAGGGCTTATTACTCGGAGGTTTCCGCTTTCACGAAATGGCCCCGGGAAGCAGCTCGTTAACGTTATTTTGCCCATTTCACTTCCCTCCTTGCCAGCCAGGGTTGCTCAAAGCAATCGTTTTATACGGGTCGTGTCAATATTCCATCAGAACCGCACGCAAGCAGACTCGGCTGCTTTCGGCTGATTGGACGTCCTGACCCCGCTTCCACATTGTTCTGATTTGTGCAGATTTTAGTGGTTCTGCTAGAGTCACGCTTTGTTATGCAAAAGCATTGGAGTGCACAAACCCTCCAATAACAGGCAATCTCAAAGTGCATCGTCGTGAAGATCGCCCACTAAAAGCGTAATGAGCGCCGCCTGATTATACGTGTGGTTCAAAGGGACAGCTTAGAAAGGCACGAACCGGAAACGTTGCGGAAGAAAAAAAAACACCACAAGTTCTCATGAGCCAGCTCCGGCGGAGACTGCTCGTTCACTTTTTTCGGACTTGATTGGGAGTAACGAGCCAAAATTTCTTGGGACTCAGCTGTGGGAATATTAAAGCCTTATCCGAATAGCAAGCCCACGGGGCCTGACAAAGCATGTTCATTTAAGAGTATCAGCCTTTCAGTTTTTCCCCACCGCTGAAAAATGCACACGACTGGGGTAAAATAGAAGGCGTTGATTAAAGAAAAATTAAAAATAAAATAGAAATTTACAAACAGCGGCGACAACGCACAAACAGTAGAGCATTGTTCAGTTGCTGCTGTATTTCACATTAAAACGTTTGGCCTTCCATACTACAGTGCATTTCGGTAGTAGTAAATTATCACCGAAACTCAATAAGCAGAACATGATCGGCAGAGCAAAATAACAACCTTCTGGCGCCAAATCATTTCAAAAGGCGCAAGTACCGTTAGCGGGATTACAGAATACGTGCGCTACCAGCTCGTAAGTGATGAATGTTAGCAAACTAGTTTTCTCATTGGAATACTGCGCAGTGAAATATTACAACCACCTTAAGAATAAAAACTACCAGGGTATCTAAGCACTTTCCATGGGTTGTGAATGCTAAAGCAAGCATGCACAACGGAATGCAACTGATTTATCCTTCGAGTGCACATGCTGAGGTCGCAGCCAACAAGAACTGCTGACTCTGCCGTCAGCCTCTGAGGCCGATCAACTTGTACCAACTCTGGCCGATCCGAGTTGGTGCAAGAAATATTTTTTGGTTGCGCTGATGTCGTAGCGCAATGGGAATGGTATAAGTGGCCATACGCTTTTTACGAGAGCTGTCCTTTTCATTGGCCAATCCCCTTGGGTGGGTATACGTCAGAGTTCAAACCGAACTGTTAGGTCTAATGCCAGGAAAATACGCATCCTCGTTAGCACAGTTCGCGCGACATTTCTTGGACCATCGCCGTACGACCGCCACTTTCAGTGGATGCCACCTGCTGGCGCTACTTACATTAGTGAGCGGGCATCCGCGCTAGCATCGCCCAGCAGAGAGGAATTTTAGCCGCAGGGTACTTCGGTGTTCATCTAACTTTTATTTCAAATGCGATGTAGAATTGGTTCCCACTTATGGGGAGGGCCGCCAAATCGTATGTGACGTAATGATCGCGGGCCATTCATGGATTTTTCTTCTCCTTTACGCACCATCTCAACCTCGTGAACTGCAAGAATATTTCCTACCGTTATAGACTCACCTTGTACTGAGCACCACTTCATGGTCTTCGGGGACTTTAACTGTGTGTGGAACTCGTGTGAGAGTTCGTGTGAGTTCCAACAATGGAACTTTTGTGTAATAACATTGGAATACATTGTTCGTGACTTTCACCTTTCTGACATTGGAGAAAATGTCCGACTGCGAAATCGGCTTACACATTTTTCGGGGGTTTCTCTCGTTACACTACATTATTTTCATATTTCTATGGATACCCTACCATGTGTCCATGGCTATTCTGTGCATCCGGAATTTTTAGCGACCACTGCATTGTATCCGCTGCGCATCGTAGCCAGCAGTGTAGGAGTGGTCGTGGGCACTGGGAATTGTGGAAATTTAGCAATTATTTACTATCCCATCAGCCTTTTTTAAATCGTGTGCCAGAAATTATGCAAAATGCAAAAAACCGCCATGATGTGCCTATGCTCGCACGGTGTGGATTATTTAAGCATGAAGTGAAAGTCACTGCTATTGAAGAGGCGAAAGTGATGGAGTGTGAAAAGAAAGAAAACATAAATCTCTTAAAGAAATTGTTGAGAGAACCTCGCTACCTTGAAAGCCGTTTTTCTGGTAAATATATATGATATTCAGAATGTGAAGGCGCAGCTACAAGCGTTTAATGTTGAGAAATGCCGGGAAGCGGTAGTGTGCGTCCGGTCACAGCACTTTACTAAAGTGCAACTGTGACGCCGCTCTCTGGGCGAAGAGCGCCGTCATGGCTTGTCTTAACAAGTAATGAAAACTGAGTACAAAGAACAAATTACTGATGACAATAATGTGATAATGGTGGGCTTCGACGATTATTATAGAACTCTATTCCCAGCAGCCCAAAAAGCAGCCACTGAGGAGTCTATTGACAAATTCATTACCTTGCTGCCCAAATTAAACCAGAACGAGTGGGAATCTATCGACCTGGAGATTTACATTCAAGAATTGGTGTCTAGAATTGAATCATTGGCAAAAGGCCAAACCCCAGGGCCTGATGGTCTCACTGCAGTATGCTACGAGGCATTCTGTTCTTCGCTGGCTCCATTTTTACTCGAGGTTTACCGCGAGGTTTACAAGAATAAATACAGTATTCTCTCGTTATGACGAAGTCAGCGGGACGGCAAAAAATGTCGTTATAAGCAGTGTTTCGATATTAGCGACAACTCGAGAAAAGCGAACGCATTTGAGCTTTAATTGCGCCACAGCTGTGGGGAATCAGAGCACAATGTATTCAGTGGAGCAAAACTATTCATGTGCAAGAAAGGCAGGTAGCTTTGGCTGTTTGAAGTCCGTGCTGGGCGCGAGCCTTCCCTGCTCTAATTTGGCGAACCATTCCATGACGCTGCAGTCGCCCCACATAAAAGTGGCAATGGCTGCAGTGGCCCCTTTTACAGGGGGCGTGCGGGCGTCACGGAACGTAACTAGAATTGCTTGGGGTTGGGCGAGTTGGTTTTCCATATCGACTTGAAATTTCAGCTTGAACAAAAAAACGACAGAACTTAGGAAGGAAACATGGACACAGTGCTGTGTCCGTGTTTCCTTCCTAAGTCCTGTCGTTTTTTTTGTTCAAGCTGAAATTTAAAGACGTTACTAGAGTTTCGCGCTGGAAAGCGCCGCAAACGCAGTGGCTCGAGTTATAGGTTGTGTTGGTTGAGGTAAAAAAAAACGATTAACCGCTCATTGTGGGTACACAGCGCAATCATGGAATCCGGTCCGGTTTTGCACTAGGGGCTCCGCATGATCACTGGGCCATTTTTTTTCCCGAGCTGTGCAGCCGTTAAGTTTGTGACACAAGAGCTTTTAGTTGCCTATTGTCGATGACACTGGTGATTCTATGGAACGAGTGTCAGTGTTCGCGCACCATCTTGTGCACGCCATTCACCAATGTCTAGGAAGAAAATTCAATGGCCCTACCGCGCACTTGGACCGTTTGCATAAGTCAGATGGGCGAATAGAGCATGACAGGCTCGAGGGAATCCCCAGGGAACCACCAGCTTGCGTTGACCCTCCATGTTGACAACCTGACTTGCCGCTGAGTAGCCGCCACTCGGCGACGCCTCCCCTCGCCACTTCCCTCTAAGCGGGTCAAGCTCTTCGTGCGCTTCGAGTAATGCGGCCTAAAATTCATGTGTTAGGGACGGGACCAGAAGAAATTTGAATAAAGCGATATTTTGAGTAAAGCGATTTCGTTAAAACGAGGGATTGCTGTTTCTTCCACCTACGCTTTACAAAAGGGCACACGGTTGTAGTCCCAAAAATTGTCAACCTGACAAACTGCGTAAAGTAGAAGGATATTGTTCTATTTCTTTATTTATTGTAGATTGTAAACTATTTGGCGAGATTTTGCCCAACCGTCTTACAATGTGATTGAGCTCCTAGTTGGTGACCATCAGACATGTGGCATCCGTGGGCGATTTATTCAAACTAACGTTCACGTAGCAAAGTCTATACTTCAGTGTGTTTCGGGTACTTCAGCCCAAGTAGCCCTAGTACAACTAGATTTGAAAAATGCATTCCATCGTATCAGTTGCCAATTACTGTTTTGTGGTCTGCAGTATGTGAACGCAGGATCCTCCATTAACGAAGGTATTCAAATATGTGTTGCGAATGGCTCGACAAGAGTGATAGTCAACAACCGACTTACACACTAAAAATTTTTACGCCCAAAAGGGTGCTTCAGCTTGTCGCCGCAGGAGCACCCTAAAAACTGAATATTTTACGCCCTTTAGGGTGCTTGGATTTTGTCGCCGCAGGAGCACCCTCTGTGAAGCACCCCAGAAGACAGGTGCCTTATAAACACCCTTTTCCGCCTAAAAGTATCCTAGGGTGCTACTTAGCACCCCAATCTGTAGGAGCATCTTCTGCAAAAGCACCCACCTAAAGGGGTACAAAACGGGTGCGTCATCCTCGGTTCACAGGTGCAGCAGGTGTGAGACCACATATTGCACAATATCACACACGATTATGGTATGAAACATTCGTGCTTTCCAAGCTCGGTTCTGTGAGACATTCCATTGAAGCTCAACATCAGCTGATAATTTCCTTGAACTTGTGTCAGCGATTGTTAAAACATCAATTTAAAAAGTCAGGAGCCACATCTCAGTACAGTTATAACTTTAGAGGTAGTTGATTACCCAAAACTTCGTAAAAAACCAATTATATGTTCACTTTGCCGAACTGCAGTACACATCCTTCGAGATTCACTGCAGAGCCTAACCATGCTGTGCAGTGAAAGCAATTAGGTGTGCAACACTTCAACCACACAAAACTTCCTTGAACCTTAAAACCCTTGGCTTCTTAGTATTGCATCAAACTTCCAATCAAGGTGCAATCAAAGGTGCTACCTGCAATGTTTAGTGCCTTATTCTTGAGCTGAGCAGGAAGGTTCAATATCAAGGAAGACCAAATGCAAAATGTATAGTTTCCTCCGTAATGCGGCTCATAATATAGTTCCCTCCGTACTGCGGCTCATAATCTACTTATAAAAGTTGGGTACCCAAGCCATTTATTTTCGTTTGCATTATTCTTTTTGCTTTACGAAAAAATATTTATATGGTACAGCACTTGCAAGGTTTGGTGGTATTTGGAGTTTTATAAACATACCTTTAGACTAGATGACCCCACATAGCAATAACAAGAACTGCAAACATCACAGAACAATGCATACAAGTTCCCTGGTGAAGCCCATGGTTGAAATGTAATGCCATTGTTCAGAAAACATTATTTTATCATGAGGCTAGCTTGTACATGGTGCCTTGCATTATGTCCCTGCCGGTGGATGTGGGGTCATTTGTCACTGTTGCAAATGAAAAGCCAACAGCCAGGGCCCATTAGTTTTGGCTATTATTACGAGGTGCCTCACGGTAAGCATTCTACGTCGATAGACTTTTTTAGAGTTGACTAGAACTGAAATCAGCAAAAGATTCTCTACAAAACATTCATTCTATCCGCAGCTTTAGGGTTTGCTATTTCCATAGTTGGGTTTCTTCTGCCTTTCTTAACAACATTTTTCTTTTGATAAGAAGGTGCACAACCAAAAGCAAAAAGCTTTTCTGTAAACCTTTGGTAGCTATATAATTGTTACAAAATATTTTACTCTAAATATGGCAGCTTAAACTGAGAATATTTGCATTTAAAAACATTAAAATAAGTTTAAATGGATCATAAATTTTTAGCTGTTTTTACGCAAAACTGTACATGGGATATGAAGTGCACCACAAGGAGGGCTTTGGATTAGCTTTAGCAAATTTGGGACATTTAAGGTGCACTGAAATCTCTACACATGCGCTTTTTCACTTTCCGTATCCACCAGGAAAATGGCTGCCAATTTAGACAGCGATTCTAAATAGTAGTTGACGTGCATTTTAAAATAATCACAAACATTATAGCCACAAAATTAATTTTTACAAGTTGTAGACATTGCCCGTTACACCAGACATTGGACTACACTGTCAAGAGCTTTGACATCTACAATGACGTCTACAAAGCAGGCTTATACTGGTAGAATGTTTCATACCATAATTACTGTGTGTTCAGAGCTCACGTGTGAAGTATGGATACTGCTGCTTCAGCAAGAACCGAGGATGAGCACCCTTCCTGGTTCTGAAAAAAAAATAACAGAGGAAATGCCTCAAGCAGGATTCTGAAACGGGGTTGAATGAAACAAGAATGAACAAGAAATTCTTTCAAAACATGTAAAGCAATGCAAACAAATATTTATTTCAACTTATTTCTACAAAAGACCACCTCATGAAGACTGGTGGTGGGGTATTGGCTCAAAAAAAAAAGCAGAGAGCACTTATACAAATGCTACAGGGAGCCTTCGCAGCCAACAATTGTTTGAACACACCTAACTAATCACTGTTCAACAAACTCATAAAAAATGTTTGAATGCATAAAAAAACCAGTGGTAAACACAGGAAACAGTTAAAACAGAATGACGGCACAAGTTTGTCCCATCGTTCTCTTCTGTGTCCTGGGTTTTCCTATGGTTTTTCATCCATTCAAACATGTACCAGCTAGCCCAGTCCAACGCCTTGGTATCATAAAAAATATGGATAGTCAATCCTTACACAAAGTTGAAAAAAAAAAAGAAAGTATAAAGTAGGTGACAAAATTAAAACGACAGCAAATTGGTTGGCTTTTAATTTTAAATGATAATATAAAAAATAATGGCATGAATGAAAGTGAGCAGCACGCGAAGTACCTTGTTGCTAGCCCGACATTCCACTTTGAAGCAAAATGTCCGCTTTCAACACTACATAGGCTAAACATGCAATGAGGCATTCCTTTAGGCACACAAAATATACCATAATTGTTAAAAAAGCTACGAATTAGTTGAAAAAACCTGACCACGACAAATTGGAATTAGTGACTAGATACAGTTTCAGAAATACACAGCGACATCATATAAAAATATATGGTTCCCATACAAAGATTGATCATAACAAAAATTCAGGACATTTATCAGACTGGCATCAATGTGCAAAGCAGCTTAATGAAGGAAGACGGTCTTCACTAAAAACATGTTAATATTGGGAGCTCATGTGCTTCCCTGCAAGTTGGGTGTGTAAACCCACTGACATCTTAACTAACCCGCCTGAATCATCACTTGATAGACATTGAGGAATTTTACGAATTGGTTTATTGTAGCCAGCTGTCTAGTTTATTTCCCTATTTTTCTTGGCATTTCGTGTCTAATTCTAAATTTGGTGACTAGATAGCTTTTACTATGGTCATGCACTGGTGACAACGAATATTTGATTTTACTTTAAAAAAATTTCAGTTTTGTTTTATTGCTCACCAGCCAACGATCTGAAATATCAGAGGTGCTTAAAACGTATGTTGGCATTTCCTTCCTGCAGTGTAGTACAACTAATTATGACTTTTACCATAATTTGTTCACAAATCGTAATATGTGGAAAGTATTCAGCTTAATGAAAATGTCATTTCAGAAGCATGCACAATCAACAAGGCCTCAATGACTCTCATGACGTGGTCCACTTGTTTCTGTCACAAATAACCTGAGTGCAGACACATTTCACCGAAGACGAAGGTAACATGCCCTCTTGGGTGATGAATATTTAAAAAGCCTTACGAGTAAATTTGCTGCTGAGCACGTGAAATTGTGGCATTAAAACAAAAGATCCCTCTGCGGCATCTTTCACTTGGAGGAGCGCTTGACCACAAACTTTGAGAAGCTGGAAAATGCTCCATGAACCGCTCCAGCCAGCAGAAACGATGCAGGACACAAGTTGGTAGGCGGACCGTTGGCATCCTGCGATTGTGAAGATATTTCTGTTTAGTAGATGCTCTTCTTTTTGTACCACTGTTTATTTCACCTTTAACAAGCAGCTGAACTCCTTAACGTTCGCATAATAAAATGCTGCAATGCGGAACAGTTAGCAGGGTTACCTCAATTTTGCTTTTCTACGAATTAACACAATGTAGGTAATCTGCACACGACTACAATCAAACTACAATTTTCACCTACTTCACTGCTAACATCAGCGTTTGACTGCTCAAGCACAAATACAGGTTAGACATGTGAGCAATCTGCTAAACGTATCCCCACAAACTGAACAATCAGGCATCAGAAATCGGCAAGGAAGGAGGTGTCACGTTTAAATGGCACTGTTTTTGTTCAAAACATAAACAACACCTGGAAGCTTGAAGCGTGAGAGGGGGTCTTTCACGCTGACAATGTCAGAACATAGCTTGCTAGTGGGCACCTGCACGATGTGCACAATGTGTTTCTTGAAAATGCGTGCGAAAGTTTGATTGATGTGTAGGACGAGAATTGCAGCACGTTTTGACACAGGCCTTGTGGACGCTTCTGCCTGCTAATGTCAATGTGGATTCTTGCTAGTCGCCCTCTTCGCTTCTTTCTGAATATAATGCTTTAGGCATTATATTCAGGACAACGACTGCATCAAAACGTGCAGCAATTACCTACATTCCACACATCGGTGAAACTCTCGCACACATTTTCAAGACACGCAGTGCATACATTGTGCATGTGCCCACTACAAGCTGCGTTCTGACATTGTCAGCGTGAGAGACCCCCTCTCACGCTCCAAGCTTCCGGGTATTGTTTATTAGATTCCATGCGCTGAATGCAAATCAGTGTACATTGGCGAAACGGGCAATCTGCACAGAAGATTAATGCAGCACTGGAACGAAGTGAACAAGGGCCATGCAAAAACAAGTCCACTGGCAGAGCACCGTGAGAGGACGGGACACGTGGTCGACTGGAACAAGACAAAATTACTGACAACTGAGTGCAATCTATCTTCTCGATTACTGCTCGAGTCCCTCATTGTTCAGACGACGCCCAACATTATCAACATAATGGATGGCAATCTGCACCATATCTATGCAAACTCATTGCGCCGCGTAATGCCCAATATATAGCTTCGTTTTCCACGACCAAGCTCACCGTGAACAAGCAACGAACCGTTAAATGGCTTTCTTGACTTGGTCAGTGACCTACGTTTCATCACTGCAATAATGCTTTTACCTGCCTACACGGCATTCCGTCAAACACTGGACTACACCACATGAGCCATTGGCGTTCTTAACCTGCACCAGAGTATATAACCTTTCACTACTGCTATGAGATAGACCCATAAACGCACTTCAATATGGCCTTTATATTTAGCTCTTGGAAACATTATGTATAATTTTACCTTTAAGTTGCACCTGCTACAGCAGCTGGTACTATACCAAAAACATGAAAAAAAAACCGGTGGTTTAACACGCCAAAGCTACACTCGGGATATGGGGAGCACTGTAGGGGAAGGCTTCGCATTAATTTTGACCATCTGGGTATTTTTGTGCGCATCGAAATCTCCAAACACGGGCGTCTTTACGTGTTGCCTCCATCTGAAAAGCGGCTACACCAAGCGGTATCTAACCAACATTCGCCTCCACAGCACACCACCCTTGCCACGGCAGTGGGTTAAACATATGAAATAAAGCGAGTTTTGGAGTGCAAATGAAAATATTAATCACACGTCTTATTTTCCCAATCGATGTACCTTTTGAAATCCACCATGCAATCCCCCCTCCCCTACCGGCCTACCAAAACACCTTTGTCTCAAGAGGTAATCAGGCTGTTGTTAATGAAGTAAGTATTTACAATCCGGGACTTGCCACCGTTAAAGTCATGCACTTTGTTTTAGAGATAAGCGACATTAGCCATTTGCAGCACCAGGAGTTAATTGTGTTAAGATGAGATTGAAAGCATTGACGGTAGTAGTTGAAAGAAATTGTGTGTTAAATTACAACATCATCTGCAAATAGACCTACATGGGAGGATATGCAACATGGAAGATAGACCAAGCAACCTGCCTGGGGGGACAACAAAGTGGCACGAGCAAAAGAAGTATATAGTTATTAGAAGTAAACTGCATTTGAGAAGAATGAAAATCTTTTGCTCAAGTGAGGACATTAGGGTGAAGTTTGAGAAGTAGTCTGTGGTGTGCAATGCGATTGAATGCTTTAGAAAAATCGAGAAAAACTACCGCAGTTTGTAAGCCTGTGTCAATGGATCAATGTAGATCGTGAACAAATCCTGAAAGTTGTGTTTCTCAAGTAACCCTTGTGAAAACCGTGGTGATTCTCGAATGTGATATTGTGATTTTATAAATAATTAGCGACCTGAGAGTGGATGAAATGTTTCCTGACCTTGCATATGGTGCTTGTTAGGGAAATTTAATGGTGAAGTACCGTCTCCTGATTTAAAGACTGGTGCTACCTCGACTATCTTCCAACCATTGAGATTAGTGCCTGTCATGAGAGACTGCGAAAAAAGCACTGTCAGAATTCTACAGACTGCGGGATGTACTTTTCGGTATAGTATGATTATTACCAGTACGATCTGTTTGTATTGCAAGTTTAAAACCATATCGAAAGATCCTAAATGTTTGCTTGGCTTGATTACATACGAATACTTGCTTCAAAGTCAGTTCAATTTCTCTTCTTGCCCTTTAGTCGTCAGCCCCAGATTCTCTTCAATACCTCTGCTAAGCAATGACACGCTCCATACGCACAGCACTGCTTCATGAAAATGTTTCAAATAATCAGAGGCCACAGCACTGCTAACAGGTATACGTCATGGCAAGTTCCACAACATGCAATAACTAACCTGAAAATACATAATCGGTGGGTGCACCGATATGGCAGCAGTGCCTGGACCGATGTGTCGAGCAAATGCGCTGACTTCTGAACGGGTGGTCCAAGCGGCCAGATGATGGATGAATGACCATTCCTGGCGGCAAAGCGTACGGAGCACCAACGAAAGGCCAGGCAGTACTTGGGTACAGCAGGTGCAGTGTTGGTTGGCCAAGGGAGGCCCTGACAAAGCCTTTGAAACTGGACTGGAAGGCAGCTGACCCAGGACAGCCAGCAGCAGCACCTGCAGGTGCATAATCTGTGAGTGTGCTGACACTTGTTGAAATACAAGAAGAGCACACACAAAGCACGAATGCTTACATCAAGTAGATTTTAATCGTTTAAAGACAGTAACCTCCAAGGCACTAATAAGAACATTCCCGGAACACCCCAAGTGAAATTTAGGTCACAGTAAGAATGTATTTATTAGACCCGCAGGTACTGTGAGTGGGGTATGCATGATATATGCAAAGCTAGCTACTGAGCTAATTTGCATGGAACGCATGCTAGCAGCTCATCTGTATCCCTTGCTTTCAATCGGAACTGGTGTGTGATAGTTGAGGCTCCTCCATTTCAATGTCTGACTTGTATCTGCACGTTCAATTCTCCAATATAAATCGAGTTGAGTGAGTGCCTACAGCTTTCTTGTTAGTCTCTGTATGGCCTGCGGTTTTGCGAAAATGAGAACTTGCGAATTGGCTCAATTTTCTGCACTAATTTAAACAATACATATGCCTCTGATATCAAGCCCCAGACTTCCCGAGAGCTACTCTGACAGAATCGGCAGGCGCCTCGTAGGCGTTGTGAAATCTCCCCCACTACCCCGAGACTATGCTAACTCCCTGCGAGGCCACATGCGCGCATTTCACCTTCAATTTGCACGTATGTGAATTCTATACCTCTATGAACTCTCAGACGGGCGTCGTCATATTCGTGCCGGACTCGTGAAACTCGGCAACGTAAATTACCGCACTCGCTCGCTGGCGCGCGGCCCGAACTCTCTCACCGTTTCCGGCCCTTGCATACTATTTTCTCCACCTTGCACTTTGTAAATTCTCATGTTTAACTACACCTCGTGCGCCCTCATCTCTTGCCTGCTTTTCTTCCAGCACAACTCCGTCAGCACCCGGTCGACGCGTACGCTGTCGGGGCGCGTTGGCGAGCGAGTACGGCAATTTCGCTGTTGTCGAGCTTCACGAGAACAGCACACATATCGCGGCCCAAAGACCGCGAGGCGTACGGTCGCCGGTCTCGCGAGCGCAATAGCTGCGAAGCGCACTGCACGGAATTCGTGAAAGGGGGGGGAAGGGGGGGGGGGGGGGGGGGGGGAGACGCCAGCCATGGAATCACGTGTACGCGTTTTCACATGCACTTCCAGGGAACCTCCTGTTCATGTTATTTCTTGGTATACCGCGGGTATTCACGAGGGAGGACTAATCACAGCGTTGTGCCACTCACGCGAAATTGCGACTGCGATCTGCAACCGCAAAGGCACTGTTTGAGAGACACATAAACAAACGCCCCGGTGTTAAAGAGCCTTGTGTGATGTGAAATTATTAGCAGCCGTGTACCATAGCGCGAGCATCGTAGCCAAGGTCTAGCTTCAGCGTAAATTGATGCTGACTTCTGCGGAAACGGTGGACTGGGCGCCAAACAAGTATACTAACTCACGTAGGCTCTCAGAGCAAACGAGATGGGGGTCTAGCGAATTACTGACCCATAAACACCAGAACTCGTTCCAACCAAATACAGAATAATAAAAAATGCGTACTTACCCGAGCAAAAACGATGTTTCCAACGTAAAATTCTCCTTCACTGTCGTCTTCATCTCGCGGACACACGAACACGCTTTGTTCTGATGCAATGTCATCCACTTTTGACGCGCAGTATTTTATCCGGCGATGATCGTTCTTCCGGGGTCCCCATGTTCAACACACGCGTAGGTTAGAAGGGTAGACATCACCCATAAAGCTTCTATAACTATGATTTAAGCTTGAAATAGATAAAACAAATTAAATCACGCCACCAACCACTCGGCACAAAACGCCATAAAAAACACACACAAAAGTGAGAGATAGTTGCCAGACTTCAAATGCAGCACCTCTACGTTTGACGAAAATTGTGTTACTACTGTAATGTTGGTAATTATCTTTCTGCTTTCAAAGTCTGAAATGTGTTTATAACTTAAATTTAAGGTTTTTAAACACAAAAAGTGAATACACATAAAGCACTTGACATATATACTGATATTGTAAAGAGGTTTGACGTTTGTTTTGGTTTTGTTTTCACGGCGGGCTTCTCAAGAGAGAACGTGCGAGAAAACGAGCTACTTTGGGTTTAGGAAGAGGGCGGTAAATGTCGGCGTGATAGAAAGCAAGGAACAGGTGCTTACCCTGGTCGTTAAAAAGGAGCTAATGAAACCCTCACGTAAAAAAAAAAAAAAAAACACACACGTTTGACGAGGAATCGAACCATTGACCTACAAAACAGTAAACGGACGCGTTAACAAATAGCTATGTCGGCGGGCGGTGTTCGAGGCGCCTAAAACAACTCTATACTTACGTAAGTTGTCAACCAATATTGTTGCTTGTGTCTAGTCATCGCCTCCTTTAACGATGGTCTAGTTTATGCTGCATTTTTGAAATTCTGGCTGTCCTAACGCTTGTTTCTCACGCACCGGTCTTGCAGACGAGGCCGCATTGCTAGCGCTGCAAGCGATTGAGCCAAAGCTCCATTATTTGACTCAAGAAAAGCTATAGCAGTCAACCCGACCTTTTCTGCGCAAGCCACGGCAGCCACGAAATAAATGGAATGTGCCGTTAGAATTATGGCGTTGATAACGCTTGTTTGACCGGCACCGTCTTGCAGACAAGCAACGTCGCTCTAATACTACAAGCGATGTCACTCCTGGCATGTCAGGCGCATCAAACCCATCGTGTAAAACGACTGCTAACAGTGCGAAAACCTCTGAGTTTGTAACAAGTGGGGATTTGCGGTGGCGGCGACATAATAGGTACAGCAAGCAGGTAGGCAGAACAGCAGCGTAGGGTTACAAACTTTCCCCGAAAAAAAAAACGGGCCTTCCGGGGGGGGGGGGGGGGAGGGGGGATTGTGTTGAAAAAAGACGCCATGTTTTTTAACATGCAGTGCCATTTATTGTAGTGTTTTCTTAGAGACAAATCAACATAACGTTTGTACTGAAAGTGATTGAGAGCTTGGTTAATCGCTCTGCATGTGCTTCACTGAAAAGTAACCGCAATTGCTGACCGCGGCGGTAGAATTTCGTTATTTTGTTCTTCCCTTAGGTCCCCCTTCATCTGAGGCAGCGCGCTCGCCCGCGTATTTTCTCTGCTCGCGTGTCTTTGCGCAGCTTGTCGACATAGGCGTGCGGAGAGTTCTCAATTTGGGGGGGCAAAGTCTTACCGCTGCGCCCCCCCCCCCCCCCCCCAGAGCAACTCCCGACTTCTTCTCACTGAAGGCCTTGCGGTGCGAACGCAGTGCAAAGAGGGATGGTTATAAAATTTTTATTTCAATGTGATGGAATTGCAACACACACAAAATATTTCTGATCAGAAATTTTACTTTCATGTGTTACATCGGCAAGGCATGGGGCAAATTTGGCGCCCCCTTCAGATGATTAGGGGGGGCGGCCGCCCCCCCTGCCCCCCCTGTGCGCACGCCTATGCTTGTCGACGCGTATTTATCGTCTTAGTTGTTGAATTGACGCTTATAAAACGCCAAAACGGGCATAATCACGGCACAAAAGCCAAAAAACCGGCTGATGACGGCTGGTTTTAGATATGGACCGGCAACCGGCCCGCTGTTTAAAAAACCGGTCGGGCCGGTCCAAAACCAGGAAGGTGGCAACCCTACGGCAGCGACGAGCGAAAATGATTTTACACGACCGCCCCCGTCGGCCTGCGCAAAAAAGGAAGATAGAACCCCTGCATACACGCCCTCGAAGAAAGCTGTACAGCCGATTCAGTTTGTTGTGGACGAAGAGCAACCGAGGCTGCAGCCACAAACGATTGCGCTTGCCGTGGTATGAGCCAAAGCATATCTTCACATAGTTATGTTATCGTCCGTCTGACTGTTACTTACTGAAGGGAAAATTCAGAACACAAACGTTGACGTCTAGCGTCTATGCCAGACATAGACGCTGCTGTTTAGGCCCTAAAAACCACCTTCAGGGCGTCTGTCGGTTCTGTCTGATGGCGCGCTCGCACCGCTGATTACGAACGAGGCGTCTGTTGGCGTTGACTTATCGTGTTGGCGAGCCGGTAAACGCCATCACGGTTAAACTCCCTGTTGGAAGACTACGCTGTTGGGACCATAGAGTGCCAACAGAGCTTCTTATTGGCCCCACAAACGCCATCAAGGTTAAACTCCCTGTTGGAAGACTAGGCTATTGGAACGATAGAGTGCCGACAGAACTTCGTATTGGCCCCACAGGCGTGCTGTGAGCCCAACAAGAAAGTCTTGTTGGAATTTTTGCCCGGGGCATAATAATACGGGAACAAATTCTTAGGTAAATTCGATTTCGTTGAGGACACCGATGCCTCGCGTAAAAGTTTTATTTATAGGACTACAAGAGGCATTTTGTAGCCTTTCCTTCCCGTGCACCCAGACATCGAAACGAACCTTGTGATACACTCGAAGCAGTAGATTAGTGCAGAGTGGAATTTAAACATTCAGCACGTTTTGTTCAATTTACGAACAGCAATTTTAGAGCCTTTCCCCTGGTCTATGTGGAGAGTTCATATTTATTCTCTCAACGGGCGGTGAAATAGTGCAATGTGCGGTTTAAACATTCAGCCTGTTTTTGTGCAATTTTGCATGCTTGCATTCACACACCGTTCTTTTAGGCACCCTAACGATAAGGTGCCGTGGTAACACCCCAATCGAGAAGAAATACTTTTTAGCACCCCTTTAACGGTCGTAGCACCCTATGAAACTGTTGATTACACCCCTGAATTTTGGCACCCTCGAGGTGGGGTGCCCGAGCAATATTTGGGTGCTTGAAAGGTGCAAAAAGGGTGCAAAATGTTCAGTACACCCTCCTTGCACCTTAAAGGGTGTAAAAATGTTAAGATTTACACCCCTTAATATGTGGCACCCTCATGATTGGGTGCCGGAGCAATGTTTTAGTCCTTAAAAGGTGCAAAAAGGGTGCAAAATGTTGAGTGCACCCTTTTAGCACCTTTAAGGGTGTTAAAAAGTTTAGTGTGTACCCAACAAATTTATCTTCTTCATCGGTTCGTTAAGAACGCCCTTTTTCACCAGTCTTGTTTTGCATATATCTGGATCCATTATGTATGCGAATAATACAGGACAATAATGTTAGACCGTTTACGCTATCGTCCTTCGAGGTGAAAATCTTAACATATGCCGGTGATGTGGCTTTCTTTTTTACTGACAAAGCAAGCGTAGATAATTCTCTAGCCATTACACAAGAATTGTGTGCGGTTTCAGGGGCCGCCCTGAATTTTGAGAAAATCTGGGGCTTTTGGTTGGGATAATGGAGAACGACACCCGATTGCTTCGCCGGAATCAATTGGAATATTAGTGACTTGACGTATTTAGGAGGTCTTCTCTCACAGTTTCGCCATACTGACTCCCGTTGGTTGGAGCAAGCGGTGAAGGTACAGCGCCAAGTGAATGACTTACCTGGACGGCAGCTGTCCATTTTTCCTCGTGCTCTGGCGTGTAACATGTTTCTTGTGACCCGTATTCTTTCTACCCTACAAGAGTTGCATTGCTCTCGCCTCAGGATACAGGTTTTTCACCGGATTTTCGCAACCTTAGCTTACGGTTCGCCTAGTGAGGCAATGCGTCGCGATAACCGCTTTCTTCCAGTTGTGCGAGGAAGGTCTTGGGCGTGTTCATCTTTTTCTTTGGCAGCTTGTTTCTCGGTTATTTTACTTTACAGATGTTCAACATCTGTTTTGGAAAGCTGTACTGCTAACACCTCTTGCACATTTTCTCCCTGACATTTTTTTTGTCTTCGCTGTCTGTAGAAGCAATCCGTGTCCGCGGGGTTTTCTCAATTAACTGGTCGACACGTTTCGCTTCTTACTAGCTCGGTTTAGCTTTCCGCAGATATTTAATGCTTCACTTCACGCTAGTCTGTTTCCGATGCCCTGGTTCCTGGGATTATTCGCATGCCTTTATGTTGTGTTCCGTACTTCCAATGTTCGTACCAGGACGTCCTGAATCGAGCGTGTAAAATGTGTGTTCTCCCAGGTGTTAAAACATTTTTCTTTGTATACAGAGTGTTACGCTCCCTGTTGAAAGACAAGGGCCTGTTCATCGGTTGGTCGACATATTGCCGCTTCTGCTCCCAGCCAGAGAAAAGTGATCCCAGTTTTGTAAATTGCCGAAATGCTGTCTTTGTGTGGGATATTTCGCAACTAACGCCCACAAAAGGCATGGACATCATGCCTTTTGCAATCCAGTTTTTGCCAGTCTTCTATCCTGGTGAGCGGCCCTATGACATGTTTGTGTTGATTGGTTGGTACAGTCTGCGGCGATGTCACTGATGTGATGGGCATGTTTTGCCACCTAGATCAAGAAAGGGATATTTCCGAGAAACTGTGGCGTTTGTACATAGTGTGTATAACTCGTTTGACCAACCAGATTAATGGTTCACTCTTTGAAGGCTTTGGTGTGTTGGCCTGAGTTTTTATGAAGTTGTGCTTAGCCTAACTTCAGCGTATTCTTTTGTTTGCTTGACTATGTAGCCCTCGTACTGTCATGTGTGAGCATCTTCTCCCATGTAATAATAAAAAAAGCCGCGGGGGCTAGGATATGCGTGTTCGAATCACATTCCGGAGGCCATTTCTTTTTACCTCAATTACCTTATTTGATTTCCGTTGCCCCGTCAGCCGTAGTCACTTAGGTTTCGGAGCCTTTTGTTTGTAACAGGCAATGGGCGGTGGCTCTCTCGTTGATAAGGCTGTTTCAAGCGTCCACATTAAACATCACTTGAAGAAAATACCCAAAGTAAAACGGCGCTATGTACTGTTCTCCTGAAGACCAGTGCTCATGTTGGGTGCATTACTAATGTCGAGCTATCGTCACAAGTTGCGAAATAGACGCTTGTACATGCCCTTGGTCATCTTCAGGTGCATAAGTAGTGAACATTTTGAGTCTGTGTCGACATTCGACTGGCTCAGTTCAATAATGGCAATGGAAACGCGCACCAACAACTCATGCCTAGGTGGATGACTGCCTAACAGTGACGTTTTAAAGGTGGGTTAACGTATCTGAAAAATTGTTGATGCGAAGCCACAGAGACATCTCTCATGGCAATACAGTGGCATTAACGAAATATTTATACTTGTATCTCCACGAGCAAGTCGCACCCAAGGAGATGTACGCCCGCGGGTCACTAAATTCGAAACAGTCCCCTATGTTATCAGCTGTTATGATCCTGTTACTCCCGTTGGCTCTCGTCTACCTCATGAAAGCACCATTTTGTCCTCTGTCGTAATGCTTTTCCGCGCTGTTTCGAACGCTGCAAAGCAGAAAAGCAAGCTCGATCAGAGTGTTAATTCTGCTGTTATCAGCTACGTCTTTTTGTATGAAATGAGCGAGTTCTTACTCTCTCCAGCTTACTCCTTCAGTAATTCTCATATCCAGCTTAAAACAGTTTTTCCGCAGCCTGTTTTCTGCTATACTACAACCCTTTATGTTTGCCCAATGGCTAAAAGCGCTTGTTATTGTGCTCTCTAGATCATCGGTTTAATCCACGAATTTACAAGCCAGATATCAGTTTCCACTAGGTGTCGGCCTATTGCTATCCGTAATATTTTATGACGGCACCGTTTCAAACCGGAGGAGCTCTTGCCTAACACGTCCTCGACGACGGCTCCCGCTCTTTCTTCGTGAAAGGCCACTTTGCACCAATACAAGAATGGCCGCAGCAAAGTCTCTCTTTATCAGATTGCTTTCGAAACACGGAAAAATAGAGTACGAAGCTGAATGAGAGAATGAAAAAATGTTGAACAATATGACGAATAGAATTGTTTTGTGAAGGGATATTGTTTAAGGCGTTAAATTCCGCTGATGAGGTCGTTAACATTCAGTCAAGATTACCGACGCAACATGAATTTTCCTGGGAGAAGCGGCTCGGGGCAACTATTCATGGAAATGTTTTCACTTCTGCTCTTTCTCTGCACGAAACCATCCACGCAAGAGCACGGTGAGAGTTTGCATTGCAAACGAGCACCACGGTGCGAACATTTTCCGAAGATGTTCAGGGGGCGAAATTGTTCCCTTCAATGCCCATTTCAGCGCCTTCAGCGCTGCCCGCAATAGCGGCGTTCGTAGTCACTTCTCCTCTAACCCGTGTTTTCTCTTTTTTGAGGCGTGGACGTTTTCTTTCCATCGTGCTACTAACGGCCAGAGGGGGTGACGACTGCCCGGACGCCGGAAAAAAGAAGATTTTATACTTTTACTTTGTGGTTAATATCAACTGGTTCATTTCTGGCTGCGCTTTCTTCCGTTTTTGAATATTCCCAACTGTCGCCGCAGTATACTGCCCGTCGTTCTATTCCACTTTAAATCCGTCTCCGAAAACACAACAAACCAAAATTTTTTTTTGAAAACTCAAAGCCGTACCCAATTTCCACATACGCTCTCTCTGAATCAGGTTTCTTATTCCTTTCGGTAGTTTGAATTATTAGACCCCCCTAATTGGGCCGGTGAAGGTCCCTTCGAATCAGCCTTTCTGGCATCGTTAAAACTTGAGACATTTATAAAGCCATTCCGAAGCCCGGCGAGCACGTCCTATGGGGAGGCTGCGTTGCTAAAGTATTCATGTCGTGTTGACTTCGGCGCTTCCCAACGTTTGCTTATCACGTTCCTTGTTGGGCCGCGCAATGGAAGACAAAGAAAAGAAGTGTTTCGTGTTTGAGGTTGAATCCATTGGAGGAGTAGTGAGCATCCGTTGCGGAGACGCAACCAAACGCGCCTCAAAAACTCGTGATTGCTGCACGTTTTACTGCGAGGCCGTATATGTCTAACATCCCCAGTTTTTCTTCCGGTGAAGCCGATTTACTTGGTACCTGTCCAGTGCTCCTCCTCGCGACCGCCAACCCGTATTAAACAACTGTTATTCCCTTCGCCACCACCAATGCGCCTTTCCCAACATTCCCAATCGACTGATAAATCTGCCAGCACCGTTATCAGCAACCTCCCTTTTAACTTGCCTTGGGATGGACGCGTGTCGTTCGATCGGAGGAATAATAGTGACGACTATAGAAGCATCGCTGCGCACAGTATCGCGAATGGGCGCAAAAGCAACACAAAGCCACTACCCGAAACATCCAGCGCGATTTACTTGATTTTAAACGCGATTTCGTCCATCGCCATTTCGGCGCCAGTTTCGAAGTGTGAGATACACGGTGGTTCGATAACTGCGTTATCAAAATGGGAAACGCTAAAGATTCTGACGAAAAGGAGGCGGCGCTTCGGGCTCTTGAAAAACAATCCCCGCAAAGTACTTCCACCGTTGAATAGTTCATTGTGCGCGGGACCTGCGAGCCATGTTGCGGCCAAGAGTCATTCGCCTCCTCGAGGAACAGAGATCCTTCGATGAACAAGGCCACGCACGCCCAAGGGAGAATCAACGTTTCCGTGGAGAATCACTAAACGACCAGGAACAGGAAGCTAGGGCAAATCGCCGAGGGCTTAGCCGTAAAGGCAACGGACAACAACGCAACACCGACAACGCCACGAAAATGAACCCTTACCATGACGCATGGCAGGAAAATGCCTTCAAAGCTGCGCATTCAAAAGCCAAAGGCGATTGCCTCAGTCGCCATGTCGACGCCACTACCGACCTGTGCGATAGACTCTGGTTCGAAAACAACGCCCGCAAAATTGCAAACGTTAAAGATTCGGACAAACAGTAGGCCGCGCTTCGGGTGCTGGTCAAAAACTGTTGCAAAGGGTTTCGAGCGTTAGGGAGTTAAAGGTGTTCGGAACGTTTATGCGTTCCCTGTTTATGCGTACATGTGTTGGGGGTGAAACCATAAGGGAGGGTGCGCGCACACGCAGATATAGGTTTCATGCTGTTACTGACGACATGTCCGTTGTGGTGGCTCGAGGTTTAAACATGAATGTCAAATGGCCCAATCCGACCTGTACGGTCTCATCAATGGTCGATCAAATTTGGTTGGTGTGTTACGCAAACGTAAGATGCCGAAGACGCGAGAGGAAGCAGACAGCTCCAAGTTGGTCCGCTAGTGTCATTTTAAGTTACATTGAGGTAATTGGCTTTCAGAAAAGTAAAAGCAAACGTGTTTTGTTTCGAACATTCGGAGATTCCGTCTAGCTTCGCAGGTCATCCTTCTTCACCGAGTGAAAGGGCAATTATTTTTGTTTGTTAAGCAGAAGATATCACACAGAGACGGGGTGTGTCCTATGGTAAGATGTGGTGAACAAGCAAATCAGTTATTTGGATGCCGTGGCGCCGCATTAATTCGCTTCTTGGGCTCGTTGAGGATTACGACAGCGATTCCGTTCCCGTCATTTGTGAGAAGCGGGTGATCTGATGAGCTTTAGATTCAGGGCATATAGTTACCCGATATCGTAAACTTACCCCTCGTGGGTAATATATTCTCATTTGTTGAGGGGAGCTTGTATGATGTGTAACTATTATGAAACGCAATCGAATAAAGAGCAGGGCGTGTAGAAAACAGACAATGGTATTGACTCGACCGGAGCTCAGCATCAGAAACCGCTGTTACGAATCGGCCAACGCCACGTGTTTTCCCGCATCAGCTTCGACGTGCGAAGCCACGACGTTCGCCACACCCTTCAGGTGCCAGCGCGTCGGTGAGTCACGCCTTGACATCCCCGGCTCAGACACTTCGCTATCGGCGCGATCAACATTCGATAGCGCGGCCCCGGCACGTGTTACTCTAGGGGGCGTTTGACCTTTGTTGTTTTTGGGTATAAATAGAAGCAGCCCAAACGATGAAATTCATTCCTGTCTGAGCAGCGAATCCATGCGGTCGCTCTGCTCGAGTCCTGTATTGTAACCTCGCCCGTCAGGGCATTGTATGTTTTTTTGGCTTCGGCTCACCTCTCGCTATGAAGTAAACAGTTACGTTATCCTACTGCTCTGGACTTCTCTTCACGGCTGCAACAGCGGCTGGCCGCTCGCATCATACACGCTACCCATCGTATGTTGAAGGCCACGGAGAACGGATCGGGTGCCCCCGCCCGGTCCCAACACCGCTGAGTGGTGTGACACACGAACGGGCGGTTGTTCCGTGGCCGAATTGCTTAAAGGGGTCCGGAAATACCTTCCGCCGATGCGTGGATGTACATGTAACCAAATAAAGCAATGTATTAGCAATCTCCTCCCGCAAGAGGTTTGTTAAAGCGATGAGTATTAGCTGAGAAATCGTAAATCAAAAACCGCGCATTATCGTCGCGCCGCGTTTCCTCCTCCTTTCAACTTACTCTCCGCTGTGACGGCGAGCGAGCCTTCCCTCCCATGATGCTGCGCTCCTCGGCGGTGACGTACTTCCGCTATTGCGCTGCTCACACTGCCGTCTGCAACGGGCAAGCTTTGTTGACACCATGAACCCCGCACTCCGCTCAAGGCTGGAAAAGCGAACGAAAAATCTGGCCGCATGTGTGCGGCGGCCTGGCCTTGCCCTTTCGCGGTGTCGTTGCCGGCGTTGCTATCGGCGGCACGTGACTTTTTATCGGCGGCGAACTCGCAGCCGCACGGGGGGATCGTGCGCTCGCTCCCTTGGATGCACAGCGCACTGTTTATCCAGAAAGCTTCGTATCAGATGTGGCCCCGCTGGTGCCGGGTCTTATTTTGTGGCGGTGGTAATTCCTGCCGGCGTCATGTGAAAAAGACATTTTAAACCAATACAGAACCCGTGCACAAAACGCCAGTTCAGCTTGGGGCGACGCGTGGTGGAGAGCGGCAACGGTGGCAAAACATGCTCCGCCGCCGCTCTGAGCTTTCTTAGCGCTGGAGCGAGCGCCATTTCTTTGACAATATCAAACATCGGTTTCCCTGCAAACAAGGCACAAACCGCTCTAGAAGTCAGTTACGGTTGCGTGATCCCGTTTCAGCTTGGGGCCCCACCTCGTGGCATATGGGCACTGCAGGCATACTACTCACTCCCATTTGGAAGTGCGAGATGCGTTTGGCATTACAGGAGGCGATGGTGTGTGTGTTGTGGACGCCTTTGTTTCGCGATGAAATGCGACGTTGTGCTTCTGCGGGTGGATAGTGCTTCCCATGGTCTGGATTATCTTTCTCGAGCGGCGTACGACTCAACCTCGCATGGGGTATGTGCAGTGTGCGTGGCTAAAAGCCATCTCGGCTTGTGCGCCAGAATTAAGTGACTTGCTGTTCGTCCCCGCAAACCTCGCGCGAGGTGAGTGCCGAATTTATGAGGGGCAGGAGGCAACCCATCGTCTGTCAATCGCGGTTCGGACTTGCAACGCATGTTTTGACGTTGTGTTCGTTCGAAACGCATGTCTGGATTGTTTGGAAGTTGAATAAAATGTATGCGTCAAAACCGGGCATTCGGCTCAGGGCGTTCTCTGTGATTGCAAGAAAGAAGTGCCACGGGGCTTCAACGCTTTCTTTATGGAACGTGCTCAAGTACGAGAACATCCTTGTCGTGTTATGGCCCTGCTGCATTCAATACAAACGGTTAAGCGTTTGTTTACACTTGTTTCGTTTGTCGTAAAATGTTCAAGCACTCCGGCACTCCGCTGGCAGATCAGCCGGCGAGTCGACGCTGAGCAGACGACTCATCTCTTTGCCGGAAGTGCGTGAAAAAGCCGCCCAATAGCAGGATGTCTAGCTCATGACGAACATCTGGGAATCGATGACGTAGACATGTGAAGATGGCGGCGTCCAAAAACACGAAGGGAAGGGTGAGAAAAAAGCGACAAACTTTGCAACAAAGGTGTGAGCTTTCCGCTGCGCGTAAAAGAGTAATACTTGGCACAGATGATGTTGACGACCCAATATAACGATTGCGCTAGTCAATTTAGTGTGCTCAAAACGCCTTTCAGGGCCCCTTTAAGTGATCGGAAGAATAGGACGGCAGCAGAGCTGGTTCGAAAAATGTGCGCGTGTCAGCCTTTTTAATACTTCGACATTTTTTGGCGCGTTAAGCGCTAGAAAAAGCGCGACAGATTATATCAGCAAATTGAGTACCTAATTTGTTACCACATTCAGTTGATATAACAGAACAAATGCGGCGTATTGGTAGCTTCAGAATCAATGCCTAATAATAGAACAATTGAAGAATAAAAAAATTCAAAATGTGTCACACGATAGGCTCCCCATGCGCACAATGTGTCCTGTCGGGTATTTACAAAAAGCCTGCTGGGCTATTCTGCACAGGACCACAGCAACAAAGCCGCCTTTTCACAAAGCGGGCATTGAAGTGTTTCGCCTTAACGGGTCGACTCCAGAAAAGCTGTCAGTGTTCAACAAGATATGCATCTTCGGGTATGTAAAAGAGCAATGCAAGAGAAAGTGCCTGTTTCCCTCTACGCTGGTAGCTTGAGTGCAGTTATTTATTCTGCCAAGCCAAGCCAATAAGCCGGCGTGAATGGCAAAAAACAACGTTGGGTGAAGTGAAGGCGGGTAAACGGGGAAAGAAGCGCGCCGGCTATTATGCGTCCCGCTGTCGGAAGGCGAGTGTAGGGCAAACATATTCAACCTCTCCCGTCGTTCATTCAAAGCGTCGGGGTTCCCCTCCGCTGTCAGAATTCTCGTTTAATCCCAGCATACATGCATATTCCCGACAAACGCAGCCGCGTGAGCACCGCCGTCGCTGCTTGATTTCTCTCGTTCTCTGAAGCGGGTAAGGCGAGAGCTTTATGGTCGGCAACGAAATAACGGTAATTGCATTGAGTTGTGGGGCCATTTTAAACGTCATAAGAGCTCCCCTCGTTAATTGCGTCTACTTCCCTTTGAAAGGATATTATTTCAACGCGCATTTGCATGACATGGGTAGGTTTTTTTGAGATATAACAATTAGAAGCTCTCGAGAGGGTGGAACTATAGATTTTGATACATGTACGCGAGGCATATTTGCTGCATTTTTAATTAGAGAGGATAAACACCCAAGCTATGTTATTCTGAACGTGTATACAGAATGGGGGGGGGTTACATAAATCAGTGGAAAGCAAAAATTTTAATCGTTGTTCGAAAGCGCGCGTGTCTGATGTTTCTTTTACTTTCCGACTTAGGCTTTTACAAAGCGTCTACCCCTCCTCAAACGCGAGCAACCGCATCCATTAGCATCGTGTATAAAAAAAATATCACATATTCGAGAGAAAAACTTTCGGAATTAATGCAAAGTAATATTTGACGTGGCTAGAAAGGAGCACTCGATCTTTTTACGCGTATGTATTGCCGCTGCGAAACAGGATTTCACTTTACCTTAGTCGGAGATGACCCCAGGTGCATGAGTTATATTTCATTATAACTCCTTTTACACCGCAGTAGTTTACACCTAATGAGTAAAGTTTGCACTTAATTGAGGTGTCCCCAATATCCATTCTCTGTCTTTGGATATCACGGCTTTAAATTAGCGATTTCTCCTCTCAAAAGTGCAGGTGTTGCTAATATTCTGTTTCGTCACCCCGTACCGGAATGTCTTAGAGGCAAGGTCCACCTGCAACATTTTGGAGTTAAATTAGGCAGACTGACAAATAAAAAAAAAATCGAAAACATTACTTTAATAGTTATCAGCTAGTTTCATTCAACAAGACTTCAATATATATATATGTATTTTATAACCAATGGACACACACTTATGACGAATCCGCTGCCAAGCTTAAAACAATGCGCGAAAAAAAAAAACCCAATAAATTGTTCAAGACAAAACACGTACTCATAATAGGTAAGCAGCGAAGCGAAATTAGAGCAAGGACACGTAGAAGGTTCCTGAATTGGAAATGCAACGGAAGTTGGTTTCCATGTAGCGTTGGTGACATATAGTGGACATATAAAGCGTGGCCTTGAAGTTGTTTGTCGCCTTTCGAATAACAAAGCAGTCTTATCATTTACCTCACCGCTGTCACGTCACGTCAATTACCGCAATACACTACGGGCTTTCAGAAGCCTCAACTTGAAACAGACCCTCCCGTGAATACCAAATACCTTCGCCAGCGTGGAAACCGTTAGATGCTCACTTCAGCCGACATACAATAAAAACGGGTGTAAGAAGCCATGTGACGAAATTCCGTCACACAAACCAGCAAAACTAACGTAAAAGGAGACTCAGGGAAGACGCAACTTCTAAACTTTAAAATGAGAGGAACCACGACATACCCCCCCCCCCTTTCCCTGTCCTTCCGGACAAAATAAAGCAAACCAACGGGAACAGAATGGAGCAGTGCAACTTTGTCTACAGCTTTTTTTTTGTGAGTACCTCGCTTTTACTGCCGGTTATTTCCTATTCCGCGCAACAAATAAGCCCTCTTGCACAAAACAGCCTCAATGAGAGAACACTGGGTGCGCTCGCTAACACCGCCGCCGTTCTTGCCACCGAAACCCAGATCTCATGCATCCAATTGACAATAAAAAATAGAACAGATAAAAACACAATAATTTAAAAGTAAGTAAATATTCCAGAGAAAAGACTGCGATAAAGCCATTCTGAAGATTTGTTATATCAGGAGTGTTTGTGCCGCGCCGAGTGAGTAGGGGCAAGGCGTATACGGACGGCGTATATTTTCTGCCACCAACCGGGACCACCCGAAAGCCTCGCCGAGTTACAGACTTGCGCTGTGTGCGCTCTGCTCTGCATTTAGAGAGCGCTGAGCAGGAAAGCGTATCCGGCCACAGAGCTGAGACTCTGCTGTGACCGAGTCCCTTCCGTACCCTGAACAGCCAGCGCTAGTTTGGAACTTTCTTATATCGCTCTTTCGGAAGCAGGGCGCCCTAAATAAAAGCTCACAAAAAGAACTTACAGCTTGGAAGGCACACTGCCGTGCTTATTGAACGGCAGGCTATAAAATGAGATGAAAATTCTCGCACTGGCGAAATTTTATCCTCTTGTTTTGTATTTTCACATTCCCGTTCACGTGTTGGCGGGTTCGGGTCCTGGAATAGGGCTGCCTGTACTGTTGATCGCATCTCTTGCTTTGATGTAAAGTGTACGGGGTCATTTTAGTGCAGACGGTCTCTCCCTGTGCTGGCGCTGCTATTTGTAAGTTGTTGCCGGGCATTTACCAACCCTGAAATGGGTGGTAAAATATTTCCTGCTGAGCCCGCCACCACTCTTAACACCATGTGTGGAAGTCGTGTACCATATAAAATTTTGGTATGTTTCATTTCCGATACGTGTGACGTGAAGTCGTAGATGCCGCGGAGGTTGCTTTTCATCTTATTAAAGTTGTTAGACTGCGTTAAAATTGGGGTAGTTATTACAGGAATCTAGGTTCAGCGGTTCCGATTGAATGTTGTTGCTGAATAGAACATTTGGACTTCCCAGTTTTTGACAGCCTCGGGGACATTTGTATTTAATAAACAGGGTACAGATTTGTACTAACAAAAAGAACATGAAGGTACCATACGTTGCCGTAGTTCTCAAAAGAACATGATTGGATTGCCGAAGCCCTGAAACTCAAATTCACTTGCAAGCTGTGGCGGAGCCTGCAAAGTAAGACACCGACGGACCCAAATTAACGCCGTCGTGCACCATTACTTAATTCCGTGGGCTCACATGGGCTTTACTGCACGCTCCTTAATCAAAGAAATGCTCAGTTCAACTGCTGGGAACAACGAAATGGGTGGTTTCGAGCGATGCTTGGAAGGATGTCTAGATACTAGCGTGCGACCACTGATATTTCATCCTCATGATGAACCCCGGCATACAAGGCAATGTTAAGCCAGTCGGCTAACTCTTCAATCTGGAACTTAGTATCCTGTAACGTAGTTCCTGATTTGAGCTTCGCGCCGCGAGCTTCTTTTTATGTGAAAACATTAGTTGACTAGGTCGATCGAAAATTATGCATCGAGACCAACAGGCGACAAACGAAATGGCCGTCGGGGCAAGAACACTTCAAGTAAACTAATTCCGTTGTGAAAAATACCGTAAATTTCCAATGCAAGACAAGCGAAACCAGGGCTTTGTAACGCGACACGAGTACGCATTCCCCAAATGGCTGTAGTTGTCTAAAGGTGGAGCTAATCAACGTGTTCTCGCCTGGGAAATGTGCGTTAGAAACACGTACCGTGCTCTACATCAGTAATTTGGACAAGCTAATTACAGAAGTAGCAATCAGGCGAGTACAAAAGTACTATCGGCGTCAAATGAAATGCGAACACGAAAATATAAACCAGAACGTGCAAATTTAAAAAAAGACTATTCGTAGAGTTCACATAATGGCCCGCTATGTGTATATTTGGAAAACCACATTTCCCAACTTTGCCTTTGTAACTAAACCACGCTTCGTTTTGACTTGCATTAGGAGAAATCCCGCTATTTGTGTGTTCAGGTTCATATTTTCGTGTTCGAGTTTCATTTGATGCCTATAGTACGTTTCTGCTAAACGTCCGCTTCCTTTGGAGAAGCGAAAACACCTAACTGTCCCCCCCCCCCCCCCTCACACGTGCCGTTCAAGTAAATGTGGAGGGGGTATTGTTGGCGTCACCCCGTCGTGATTGTCCACAAAATGAGCGTGTACCTTCCCTGCGGGACCTGCTCTTATAATTTCACCGGAGCTGCGGCTAGTGCGATAGAGTCTGCAGCGTCTACATCAACAGCAGGCGGGAAACGCGGTTGCCTGAGGCAATTCAGCTCCGAGGAGCAGCGGCCGGGAGCGACGAGACGCGGTGACGAGAGCCAAAGGAGCAGCTAACGCCGCCCCAAGAGGACTGAAATCAGCCCTATGAAGAAAGCTGAGGGAGCACTTGCGAAGAGGGAGTGAAGGCAGAACATGGAGGGGCGAGAAGAGTAGGCAAAACGGTGTCAGAGAGATGATGAAGCTGAATAGTGAAGATGAACAGTGCCGGGAATTCGTACGGCTTTTGCTCCTCTTCGTGCCGAGAAACATGGCGGTGCAGACAAATCCATGTACCTTAGGCAGTTGGACCCCAATGCCTTCGCATTCATTACATCGGAAGGAGCGCCTAGGTGGGCTAGAATTTTGCCGCGTTGAATGCAGTGCGTTATTTTTGTGTTGGAAGAAATATTTGAAATCATATTAAAATACAAGTACAATATAGTCGTCTTGAAATAGCCGCGGAGTTTCGCGCCGCGCATACCGCATCTCACTGCCACTTGCCCCGACAACGCCATGAATAGGGTACAAATTCCTCAAAAGCGTGAGCTTGCCTTTGGCTTGCGTGTTCGCGCACCCCGTATTTCATATACTCAAGCGCGGAAGCCCACAGCGTCCCAATTGGCGCGTCTCGAAGCTTACAAATATAAGTTCACGAACTCCTCCGCGTGCATAAAGTGACTGTGTTAGCCGATAGGTTGTCCGCTTGCCCGGACTCTCTCTATGACCCCGTGGATCTTGCGGGCCGCATATCTTCGATGCCGCCCTTCCTCACTATTCTGTTTGCACAATTTAGTTTTGTTCACTTGACAGACTATACGGGCAGTTCAAGAAGTGAGACTGCGTCGGCAGGTTGTAGAAACTGCCCTGAACTTAAGGTGCGCTCAAAAGCTGACCACCATGTAAAAGATTTAAGCGTGTTGCGAGCGTTGCGAGTGGCACACGCAGTAGTTTTCAATAATGTTCTTTATTTATATTGGCTCTTCTTTAATGTTAGTAATTAATTTGCCCCTCTAAGCAGCGCTAGAGGATGGCTTGAATTTTAGAGAGCCGAAATGGCATGCTGCCTATTGTGAAGTTTTCGCCGCGCCTTTGCGGCTAACAAGATTATGCGAGACTCAAAGTCGCACATTTTAAAATAAATTTGCCACGTGTTTTGAAAATTAATTACCTCATAAACCATGTGCTCCTCCTGAAGCAGCACTCATGGCATATATGGTTGCTAATTGTTTTCACCGTAAGCAGGAAGGGCTAATGGCCAAATAAAACATAAGTGCTATTACTGTGAAACATTTCGCTATTTTTCTGATTTCGTACAGATCTTCAACATTTCTCAGGAGACCTCCACAGTTTCATGTAATTGTATTTTGGTGCCCCATTTTCGTGTGTATGAAAAAAAATTCACGTTGATTTAAGTGTTAGATGGTGTCATTTGTAACGCGTCAGTTAAGGCGCTGTCACTCTTGGCGACGTTTTTTTTTCTGTCTCCAACGGAAGAGCCGCCTTACATTGGTCACATGTGGAGTCGGTTTGGACGGCGTCACGTCTGTGGAACCCTCGTGTGCCCGAGGGCAGACGATGGATCGCACTGTTTCTAGCGCATACCGAGAGATATGGTGCTCGAGCAGGCCATGGGCGCCAGGGGCGCAGAACCGGGGCGCAGAGGTGCGGCGAGCGTGGAAGTCGGTACTAACCACCCACTGTTCATCCCCATTACACCCACGGGAATACTGGAGGCGAGAGGAATAATAGCGGAGGTCCCAGCGCCAAGTCCTGTGGATTGTTTGGTCGGCACAGCCGCAACCTCTGCTCTGTGAAGTGGCTATGACGACCGCCGCAGTCAGCCCGGCTGGAGGCGGGGACGGGAAAATTTAGGTCTGCTTCACTGAATCTACGCCGAAATCAAGCGCCGCTGCACCCACTGGCTAGCTGCGTCTTCGTGACTTCCGGATAGCAGGGCGAAGCTTCTTCAAGGCTACAAAAAAGCTCAGGCTTTCTGTTACTTTTGGGTTAATGATTGGTTCTTGTTTGAACTTGTCGCACTGATCATGAGTAGGCGGGGTGAGGCCGTTACATTAGGAGTAGGTAAACTTGTTAGTATCACAATGTTTGATGGGATGTTCAGGTCCAACAAACTTCGCAGAGGTTAACCTTCACCGGCAAGCGTTAGTATCGTGTCTGCGCTGGTGCCATTTGAAATAGCAGCGTGGATTTGGGATGTAGAGCCATAAACTATCATTTGGGAATTTCATTTTATTTGTTCAAGGTGCGTACACACACTCGGGTATCTTATCCTGACTTATCCCGAGTATCTTATCCCGACTTATATGCCGTGCACGGCAATCCTGTTTGGTAGGAAGAGAAGAGGGTATCCCATTTTCGTAACTATTCTGCTTTCCTTGGCCGTCTATGCTTCCGGCCTTCCTTTCTGTATTTCTTCAACGAGCCCCTCATTCCTAACCACATTAAGCTGCAAACATAGCGAGAGTCTCCATTCTGGCAGCCGTGATGCCAAAGGTAGCACAAGAGGGTTTCCTTGAGTCGACTGCTCTTGACAGGCTGTAGGCGTTCAAGTCACGCCAAGAGTTTCAAAGAAGGTTCCCTTCACCACCTGTTGCTGGAGTGGTGCCGGTTACCACCCTCAAGCGTCAGATACGGTTGTACGAATCATAAACACCACAGAAAATGACTATAAAGGCCGTCGCCCACATAGCCGAATCGGTACGGGATCCAACATGTAATTCGAAGGCGTGGGTTCACCACTGTGGACGCCTGTTTTTCTCCACTTTCTTTCCT
Organism: Haemaphysalis longicornis; assembly: GCF_048455015.1. Lineage (NCBI taxonomy): Eukaryota > Metazoa > Arthropoda > Arachnida > Ixodida > Ixodidae > Haemaphysalis > Haemaphysalis longicornis. Next base: position 187,347,236 of record NW_027526203.1, read on the forward strand.
GACATAAAATAAACTATGGAATTTCATTAACCGTAATATAAAAAGAGTCACTATTTCCCTGTGCTTTCCTTGGCGCTCTAGACTGCTGACTTTGCTTTGTATATCTTTTCAACGAGCTCATCAGTGCTAACCAAATTACGCCGTATGCATGCATGCATGCATGTATGTATGTATGTATGTATATGTATGTATGTATGTATGTATGTATGTATGTATGTATGTATGTATGTATGTATATGTATGTATGTATGTATGTATGTATGCATGTATGTATGCATGTATGTATGTATGTATGTATGTATGTATGTATGTATGTATGTATGTATGTATGTATGTATGTATGTATGTATGTATGTATGTATGTATGTATGTATGTATGTATGTATGTATGTATGTATGTATGTATGTATGTATGTATGTATGTATGTATGTATGGTAACGAGGAATACTAGCCACCATCGACGTAACGATACCAGAGCAACTACATAGCAGTGAAGTGGACAGAACAGGCAGCGGAGTATATTACCTCATGCGATCTCCACCAACATCATTGCAAGCCACAAGACTATCATCACTAGTGTGTTGGCACGAGCACTGAGCGCTCACGGCAGAACCCATTCGGACTCAGCTAAACCTCTCAGCGTTCCCATGCCTTTGCCATCATTGCAATAAACCTTATCATAATTTTGCACGGGACAGTATGTATGTATGTAGGAATGTTTATATAATATAATATTATAAATTAGAGTAGGACAGTCGTTTCAAAAAACAAAAACAAAGTGGCTTACTCACCTTTCGTCCGGAGGGCCAGTCTACATCGCAGTAGCAAGCATTGAACAAGAGAGCACGTTTTTTAATGTGGGAGTGGAAAAAAGGTTCGCTGGAGATGCCTCTTGCTTACGAGTAACAACACGTAATTCATCACAAAACAAGAAAAGTAGAAACGCTAAATTATTAAGCCGGCACACTGCTATAATACAATAAAGAGAAGCGAGATGAGGCCCCTTGCACCCATGGGAGCCACTGATGAATAATGCACGGCATTGTGTATTGAAGGAGAGATGTTCCCCTCGCCTAACCCTCGGCGCGCCGGGCGGTGTCAACAGAGGTCATACGTCGCGTCCGGCGGCACCTGTTCGCGTCTCGGATTCCCTAACGCTTTCAGAGAAAGGGAGGAAGCCGCCTAAGAGAAGCGCTGATGAGCATCATTCGCAATTGGTCACGCCAGTGACCCCGTTTATAAAATAAAAGGAAGGAATTTATGGCGCCAAACACGTAAGCACGAAAAAGCTTTCGTTCAACCCAGGAGACGTAGTTTTGGACTTGAATATGAGATCTGAATCGCGAACTTTGTGCTTATGGTTTCTGGGGGAACTGGATTCAGCTATTATTACCTACCAATTATGAGGTAAATGACCCTGGATGGCGCAAACATGTTGCCTGGTAGGGACACGAACACACTATTTTCCGTTTACCCGTCCAAAGCCATACCAACAAGGCGACCGGACATGCTGTGCTCCCGTTCACATTCTTGACTATTTGAGTGAATGTGATTGTTTTCCTACTCCAAGGGCTGAGGCCAGCGCCGGTACGACAATTCGGGGTGATGGGGACCTTCTTTTAACCCCCTGGTTAACCGAGTGTGTACGAAGTCTCAAGAGAGGCCAAACAGCGAGAACACTCTTTTAAGAAACCAATGGCACGAAGAGTGCCAGAACCGAGGCCCTCCTTATGCATGTAGCAAATCAAAATGGGAAATCAGGAGCATGTCTTTCTCCAGTTTCATCCTTTTTTTAAAAAATAAACCCCCTATAATTCGAAAAATGCCTTCCCTTTGCTTTCCTCGGCGTCCTTCACTTGTAGCCTTCCTTTTTGTGATTTGAAGGAGCGGTGCGGGTTAGGTACGTAAAGACGTCCGCCACATCTAATAAAACCAGCATTGATGTGTTCAAGAATCTTGGATCGGTTGAAGGTCAAATGATTTGTTTTGTTGGTACCTCTATATTATCTCCACGGATGGTGATTCTCCTGACGGCTGCAACCTCTTGATCCTTCAGGCCTTCCAGAAGGTCGACCTTTGTTTCGCTTAGCTGATCTGGCTGAGGTATCACACCCTGTGACTTGTTGAGGCTACGGTGGGGTGTGACTCTGATATCCATATCTGCCATGCGGGATTGGTTCAGGAGATTTCTAGCTTGCTGCTGCGTCTGAACTTCAACTAGAACTTCACCGGTTCTTAGTTTTTTGCTATCGTATGTCCTGCCGAAGATACCTTCCAGAAACTTCGAAACCACGAACACAGATTGAGAAAAGAGGGGTTTCGATTTGTCAACAGATTCGACTATCAAAAAACAGGGGTAGTTCTCGGATTGAGAGAGAGCCATGGTTGGAAGGGGTGGAAAGGCTGCTTCAGTGCGGCCCCTTTTCAGGTACCGATCACGTTTGGGGGGCGGGGTTAGATAATACCATATGTACCGTTCCAGTGGTTCGGGCATGGTACAACTTCTTGCCGTGGCAAAACAACCTGTGCGAAGTGTGCAGCACATGACCATCCGACTTAAAACTGTGACTCCACCACCTTCCCCTTTCCAAACCGCCAGGGAACACACGCAGCATGGTCCCGCAGCTGTGAGATGCTCCAATAGGAAAAGATCATAAATGTCGCAGTCACTGAAAACATCTCATTCCCAGACGCGCGGAAGAGGTTCGCCTCTTTACCTCTGAGGAAGTACGTCGACGCAGCTCGGACTTGGCCCCGCCCCCACCCCGGGTCGCCAAGGCTGTCCAACCCGTCACCACACCGCCTGCTCAGCCAGCAGCAGCTATGGTGGCAACCACGTCCATTGTGGACGCCGCTGCATCCACTGCTTCCTCTCCACCGGCCCAAAGCACACGCGAGGGCACGGAGGAGGTGGAGACGCACGCACCCGCGGCAGTTCCCACCCCCGACGCACCGCCTCTACCACCCGAGGCGCTCCTGACGCCCTCGGCGGTTGCGGTCCAACTAAGGGCACCAGAAAGGGTGCCAAGTCCAATGGGTCTGGTTCGCAGGGCGCTCTCATAAATTCAGATGACGGCATGGACGTCGAGCTGTTCCGGTTTTCATCACAGAGATAGGAACGGGCTGGGGCGTCCAGGTCAGTAGAGAAGGTGAAAAAACCCCTTCTGAGAATTCAAGCCCCGAAAGTCTGCACAAAAACACGCACATATTCCAGTAGCTCTAAGCTTAAATAATGGGAAGAGAAAATATAATGCACTGGAACTGCAGAGGTCTTCCTAAAAATCTGGATGATGTCTATGAGTTATTGCATTTCAATAAGCCAAGTGTGATGTGTTTCCAAAAAACCCATTTAAACTCCAGGTACACAAATTTCTGTAATAGTTACATGGTATTTAGGAAGGAAAGAGATGGTGGTGGCATATCCTCAGGCCATCTGGCCATCATTGCTCGAAAATCCTTGGCTGCAACGCAGTCAAACTACAGAGCATCCTAGAGGCTTTGGCTATGCGGACCATAATCTTAATAGTCTTAGAACACCCTGCTCTCTTTACATCCCTCCTGACTTCCAGCTCTCGAGATAAGATTTCGAGGGTCTAAAAGATCATTTACCCGAACCTTTCATTCTCATAGGCGACCTTAATGCGCACAGTTCTCTTTGGCGAACTGCTCGCACGGATGCCCGAGGTCGCCTGATTGACAAATTCGTAACATCGTCGAAACCAGAACCAGAAACAGCAACATACTATACATAGGACACAACACTTATGCACACCTTGACTTGGCTATTGGATCTGCAGTTCTCTTTCCATGTCTTATGTGGGGTGTGGGCACTGTAGCAGAAGGACGCAAGGCAGACCTGGGCCACGGCTGCCCTTAGCGGGAACGATAATTTGACTCACACGGACAATCTACATGACGATGCTGCTGATTACCGACGCATACCCATCTCGAGATTCAACACACTCCCGCGCGCGCAACATTCACGTCTGCTATTAACGAGTACAAGCAGCGTCCTTTAATGTTTTTGCACAAGCGCTGCAGCGCAAACAGATCCCTTCTTGCGTCCTCTAACACGTTCCTTATGGACGATGATTGCGCAAAGAGCCCCGCTGAGTGACACCTTGAACTCCTCGTTCCGTTTCGAGCTGATGCGCCGCTCCTGGTGCATTTCAGACGTGCCTACGCTGCGTCGCGGTTTCATCTTGAGTGCGCGGATCATTTACGCGTCGTTCTAACCACGTTAGCCACTTTCCTGCTCGAACGAATTGCGATGGCGTTCCTTTTGTTGACGGAATGATACCTCTGCTCAGGTGTCTCGCGAGTGGAGTGGGACAGTGGTAGGGTAAAGCCCGCTAGGGTTTCATCAGTCATCAGACACGGGCACTGTAATCTGGGTTTACACTGCTTACACGACTGACAACGTTTCGCACCGGCACAAAAATGTAGCGTAAGAACGACTCAAGGCAGACCGGGGCCATGGGTACCCAAAACGGTGATGACTTCTTTTATGACAGGGGTGCTTTCATGATGATTATGATGAGCGGCGCATAGCTATCGGGAGATTTAACATCCTCCCGCGCTCAAGATAATCGATGGTTTAACAATGAATCAGCCATCCTAACATTTTGGTTCTCCGTCTATAATCACCTCTTGCGAAGCGGTCGTCGAATTTGTCACCTTTCCTTTTTCCATCGATGCATGCACCATCGCGAAGCCTTCAGCACACCGTGGTGGCGCCAAGGCGTAGCGTATGACATCCAAACTGGGCGAATATCTCCCTCAAGCGTTTTCAGTCCCGTATGTTTGTATAAACTGTAGTAAAGCTGGTGTCGGGCAATTCTCTAATTTTTGGTGTAGCCGTAGGTTTGGTGTAGCGATTAGAGTGGTCGTCCCCAATCAGAATGTCGGCTGCCTCGAGTTGTCCTTTCGGTCTTTTCCACTTCTGAGACACCTGCTTTCGTGCTGGGTGTCAGAGTACTATGCGGCTCACCTGCTCATTGACCACATCTCGCTGTTTCTTGCCATTGACAAGCAGTGAAAAGCAAGGTTTCTTGTGTCGTTTCAATTTCAGTTCGATCATATGACTGAGATTCGCACGTGACTGTCGCCTTTTCAACTACTTCTGTGGTAGTAGCTGGTCGGGTCTTAAGAAGTTCCGATGAGGGTTCACCCTTCATGAATTCGGGAACAAAGATGTACTCAAACCCAAACGGCGGAAGCCTTTCTTTCCCGGCCGTAAACTCTTATTTTTCGTCTTCCATTTGGACGGGAGCAGCCGAGTCATCTTTGTTGCACGCGTATCCTCGCGGTCTTCACCCTTTTCTGTTGAGACACTCGACGTTACCTCGGTGTTGGGTACCACCTGCATGTTCGTGTGTTCAGCCTTTTGTTATGAAGAATCCTGCGCGACGACGACGGCTTGTTCCTGTACGGAGACTTGCGAGATGTTACCGGGAAAATTGTTGTTGATAGTCTTCTCTTTTTCTGGTAGGAACAAGAATCTCTTCCCCGCGGCACATGTCGCATTGGATGGAGCGTCTCCTTCAATCACCATCATGAAGACGTTATACTTCGACGGGCGTTCTGGCCTCACTCTGTCCTCAATCGCGGTTGAGTGCGTCGTGACGTGCGCAAAGGGATTTAACGTCTTCGCCCGCCGTTTTTTCGGCGTCATAGACGGAAACATTAAAGTGTCTGGCTGCTCCCCCGCCGGATCATTCGTTGATAGCGGTTACAGCTCCAAAGGGTCCGCATTGACCCTCACGCTGACGATGTCAGAATAGTCGCTTTATTTACGGGTTACCGACTCGAAATGGTTCCCAGACTCTTGCCATTCACGTGTCTATACGTTAAATGTTGCATCCTTGAGCTTTTGCACTACAATTGGCAAGGTCGCTGCCCGTGAGCGGACAAGAGAGTCACCTCGATGGGTGGTCGGGAGAGGGATGTTGGCCACAATGATCAGTGGTCGAGGAAAATTTGGCCTGCTAGGAGTGACGTTGGTGGTACCTCTCATGCCGGATGCCTTTGGGACCTTCAAGGCATTGCGGAGCCGGTTGAGGGCGCGGCGTATATCTTCAAGGTACGCCAAGGCCTCGAAGTATTCGCGCTCGACTTCCTCATGGTCAAGAAGATCGGTATCTGCTCTATCTCGTACATTGCGGCATCTTTGTTCTCACGCACATCAATGGTCGCTTGCAAGTCGTGCGGAGATGGACAGGGGGCTTCAAGAAGCTCATTCTCTGCCCTGAGCAGTCTTGCAGTAGCTGCGCGAAAGATGCGCTGCTGCCGGCGCAGCTTATCTATTCGTCACTTACTGTCGGTCGTCACTGCACGGTCTGGGCCAGCCATGCCAATTTCCGGGTGAGGGCGGGGCTGATCAGCGGCAACAGTCGAAATCGCAAGGTCCTCAGAACCTGAGGCCGGATGGGAGGTTGGTGGTCTCCTTCGTCGCCTTCGGTCATCCTCCCGGGTTTGGGCACCAAAATGTAGCGCAGGAACGACGAAAGGCCGACCTGGGCCATGGCTGCCCTTAGCGGGCACGACAGCTTTACTCACAAGGGCAATATACATGATAATTCTGATGATTACTGACGCATACCCATCGGGAGATTCAACAGGCACTGACCCATATGGTAGCGACCACTTCCCCACGTCACTAACATATGAAGGCAAAGGCCCAAGCAGTCCATCTTCCCAGAAGAGATTCAATGAAGCAACAGCACACTGGAATACATTTACAGAAGCAACCGAACTACACTACACGTCCATAAGACACCTATACGTAGAACAGGCAACCCAACTACTTATGGCGCACATCCTCGACGCCACCGAAAAGACCATTCCCCACGCATCTGGTGCTCTGCGCAACCAGAGGAGGCTGTGGTGGAATGAAGCGTGTAGGCGAGCACGAGAGGCTTAGAACAAAGCGTGGTCAAAACCTGTCACAAAACCTGTCACCCCACGTCGGGAAACATCTTTTTGTTGAAAACGGAAAAGGCGTTTGGAAAACGTGTGCGCCATGGGGAAAAAAGAGAGTTGGCGCACCTTCTTGGCATCCATTAACTTATACACCAACATAAACATAGTCGGGACACGTATACGAAAACTCAAAGGACATCAGACACACAACCTGTCCCTGGTTAGTGCAACACGGGACACATTGGAAAACCAGGTGAACACTCTTGCACAGTACTTCAAACACGTGTCCAGTTCAGCACACTACACTAACATTTTCATGCAACACAAAGCATCCTGTGAAAAGAAGTCCTTGCATGATAACAATAACTCTAACCCCTCCTATAACTTCGCCTTTTCACTTCAGGAGCTGAAGATAGCTCCCGGCAATTGTAAACCTTCAGCTCCAGGTGCAGACAACATTACACACACAATGTTACAACACCTGCATGCAGACACACTTGAAACACTTCTACACCACTACAACAAAATATGGCTTTCGGGGCACATTCCAAAGTCCTGGAGGGAGGCCGTAGTAGCGACATTCCTGAAAGAGTGGAAGGATCCAACCTCTGCTGCCAGTTATTCGCTCCTCGCCCTTACAAGCTGCCTGTGCAAGCTCCCCGAGAAGATGACGAACAGGAGACTTGTGTACTTTCTTGAGTACAATGGTCTTCTCGAGGGCTGCCAGGCAGGCTTCAAACGGAGCGATCAACAAATTATGAACTAGTAGTGCTAGAATCCTTCAATAAAAATGCCTACCTAGATAAGCAATATTGCATGATTGTTTTCTTTGATTTGGAAAAGGCATATGATACTGCATGGCGCTATGGAATCCTTGGAGATCTCAAATTCTTTGGTATATCAGGTAACATGCTGAACACTCTTTCCAGTTAGCTGTCTTTACGAACATTTCGTGTCAGAGTCAGGTCGGCCCTTTCAAACGTTCATGTGCAGCAGAATGGCGTGCCTCTAGGTGGCGTTTGAGCTGCACCTTGTGTATACTGAAGATGAATCCAGTTAGGAAGGCAATGTCACCAACAATCTCTTGTTAGATATATGTGGACGACGTACAGACATAGTTTAAATAGAGTAGTATGTCCATATGTGAAAAACAGGTCCAGCTTGGCGTAAAAAAACTTGCTCGCAGTGCAGATCAAAATGGTTTTAAGCTTAATCCTGGGAGAAAGTACGTGCATCGTCTTCTCAAAAAGGCGCAGTATCTAGCCTGACCCTGAAATTGAATTGAACGGTGACTTGATTCCTGTAAAAAAGGAACACAAATTTTTAGGCGTCGTCCTAGATGAAAAACTCACATTCATTCCTCACATCAAACAATGCTTCAAATCAATAAACATTCTTAAGTTTCTTTCACACCAATCCTATGGTGCGGACAAGCAACTCCCCTTACGTGTCTTCACAAGCTTGGTGGGGTCCCCTTTGGACTATGGAAGTGTGGTTTATCGGTGGGCATCAAAAACAGCGCTGAAAATGCTACAGCCAGTGCTGGACTTGTGTCTTCGCCTCACGTCGGGCGCTTTTCGCACTAGCCCCGTACAAAGCCTATACGGCGAATGCGATAAATGGTCCCTATATCACCAGCGAGCATACATGGATCTTCTTTACGCTTTTACAATTTCGTCAGCAGGCCACCATCATTTCAAAGCTTTTATTTGTGATACACCCATGTCCCAACTTCTTCTAAATCATCCATCTATTTCTGCTCCGTTCTCACATAGAGTGAGGCAGGAAGCGTCAGAATTACCTGTCACCTTTTCAGACGCCTACAAATCAACCCTCTCTAACTTTTTACCACTATGGCAGCTTCTCCACGTGTCGTGCGACTATGTCTTTTGTAGGAGTTGATAAAAAAAGAGTGCCCACAACTGCAATTCTGCAGCACTTCTTGTTTCGTCAAGAGAAATACAAGTGCACAGAATCTTTCATCGATGTTTCAAAAACAGCCTTTACCGTGTCGTCCGCTGCGCACGGACCTGATTTTAGGGTACCCAGTACCCCAAACTCGGAAAGCGGCATTTTTACGGCCGAAGCCTATTGCATTTTTCTGGTTTTAAAGCACAATTGTCCATCTTAAAATTCGCGAGACCACCATCTTCACAGATTCCTTGAGCGTAGTACGGGCATTGGCATCTAAGCAGTTTTGTAAAAATAATGTTATTCATTTACTTTATAAACCCATTATGTCAGCATCTGTGCTAAGTCTTGAAGTGACTGTGTGCTAGGTGCCAGGCTACTTGGGAATGGCCAGAAATGAGACAGCAGACCAAATACCCGCTGTTGCTGCCCTTACAACCACAGTTGACGTAACTACAATACCTTACACTGAGCTTAAGTCGCACATCAGACAACACCTTCGCAAAACATGGCAAGCACAGTGGAATGAACAGACAGACAACAAATTACACGTTATAAAGCCACCCTTGGGAGCATACACCACTGACAAACACAACATACACAATGAAGATAACCCGGCTCGGTTACGAATAGGCCACACCCATGCAACACACTCCTACCTGCTCACGGGATCTCCAAGACCCCTTTGTAGCAGGTGTGGAGACGGCCAATCCATGATCCATGTGGTACTTCAATGCAAAGCACTCCCCACAACACGACACAAACACTTCGCCGAACTCTACAGACAACAGATCCCACTGCTACCAGCGTTCTTCCTGTCTGGCGATCCCATGCTTTCTGTCAAGCGCGTTTTCAACTATTTAGCAGAAGGGAAATTTTTATACCCTATTTCATACCACGCATAATCACAACCTGGCCCTCTACACCAGCCATCGTCATTGTCTTTGACCCATTTTATTGTGTCCTTGCTCATCGATTTCAGTATTTCCATCTTAATCTCTCATTTGTAACAACTGTTGTGGCGCTCGTTGCCCCAGTCGGTCCTGCCCCAGCAACACCTAACCATCATCATTCCTTTTCGTGATTACTGTACGAGCCGCTCGTTACGCATACTTTTTGACGCGTACAGCAAATTCGCACTGAGGGACGCCTTTCCGGTTTTTCGAAGTGTTACCGCTCCAATAAAAAAGAGCAAGTGGTCTTGCATTAAAGGGGATAATGACACTTTGCAAGCATGCAGTACTTCCTAGAAAGTACGTCACTGGTACCATGTCTGATGCACTTATCCGCTAAAGAATGCCCCTCAAAAACAGATAAGTCGACATTGACGGTGGCTGCCATGCAGGGTCCGCGCTCAGTTCCATGACTTCCTCCATACGAGTTGAAAGAAAGATCTCGGAAACATGTTCCCAGTAGGATTTATGCTTACCTCTAAAGCAGACTATGCCGAAATGGCACCACATGTTAGTGAAGAGCTTTTCACTTCACCGATCTCCCTCCAAATGACTAATTTTCTCTAAAAACCTATCAAAAAACGTTGAAGAAAACGACCGGTGTTCTTGCTAGGGAAGAGTGCTACAACAGTGCTACAATGTATGTATTCTTTTTATAAAATAAACTTTCACTTTCACTTTCAACAGGGCTACTGGATTGCGTTCGGTTGAGGAACGCTTGGCTTTACAACTTAACAAACACTGCTTAGGGTTGCTAGGACGGGACTATTTCAGCCGCCGAGGTAGAAAGGTACACTCCGCATGCACGCACGCACGCACGAACGACGCTCCCAAGCAATGTAACGTATACCGCAATACACACACACGTACACACAGAAATACACACCCGCACTGTTTGTGGGCGTGTGTGTATGGGTGTGTTATTGCTTATTAGTGTGTATGTCATGTGTTGATATCACTTATTATTACTCGAAAGGGGGGGGGGGGGGCTCGCTGATTCAACGAAAAATACTCGGACAGTCAGCAACACACGGAGGGTAAGGTGGAAATATAGGTCATCATTTTCTTGTGTGGGAATAGAATTTATATGTATCCCCGAAAGAAAGAAAGAAAGGAAGAAGGAAATAAATAAATAAAGAAAGAAAGAAATAAAGAAATAAAGAAAGAAAGAAAGAAAGAAAGAAACAAAGAAAGAAAGAAAGAAAGAAAGAAAGAAAGAAAGAAAGAAAGAAAGAAAGTGGAGAAGAACACTGGCATAAAAATGAGGACTCACCTATGACCTTTGTTTTGCGTGGATGCCTTACCAATTCTGTTACCTGGGTGGCTGCACTCAACATCGGTTTCTTTGGTATTTTTGTTATTTTAAACGTACCCAAAAGTTGGGAGTGGTAGACAACACCGCTTGAGACAAATGTCGGCGAAGGGTACCGTATTAACGCCAGGTGCTTGACTCAATCGCCAATAGCATATTAAGAGACGTTGAAGCAGTTCGCCGTTTCTAAACTGCAAATAAATTGTGTAAATACTAAAAGAAAAGAAACAGAGTGGAGAAAGACACGCACCCAGAGTGGTGACGTAACCCACATGACCTTCGAATTACACGTACGGTTCGTATGCTTACCAGATCAGCTATCCGGGCAGTTGCATGCTCTGGAGTGTCTTATCAAACAGTATTTTATCCAGGACAACTTTACGCAATGTAGAAGACGTGACGCATACTGGATTGCGTAGGACCGAACGCACCATAATCCAATTCAGCCCAGTGCAAACGAACGGGCAACTATATCCCGGCCTCTGTGGGATGTTCCACGCTTCGGAAGGTCAGGCATCGGGCTGGTATCGGCGTAATATACGGCGTCTCCTGCAATATCAAACGCCGTATTTAATCGTGAAGTTCGTTGGACAACAGTACAGCGACAGCTCGAAGCGAAGCTGGTACGGCAACCTTGACTTCGATCTGTGAAATGAGGGCTGGCTGCGACGGGAGGCAGCACTCGCACATTTCACCAAAAACTTATAAAAAGTGCGAGTGAAGAGGAGGCGACGTCGCTAGCAGCAAAATGGGGAGGTACCACTCCCCTTGTCACTCACCCTCCCGCTTCGCGCCTTCCATCAAATCGAGGTACTCGAACATCACATTACCAACGCAGCTGTTGAAAAGTACCTTAAGGGTACAAATGGTACCTGCGTTTTTTAGATGGTCCACGAGAAATTTTTGCACGTGTTCTACAGACTCACTGAACAAGACTATGCCGTCCACAATACTAACGTACCACGCAAATATTCGCCATTCATTCAAATTACTGCCCTCTTCCACTCAAGCTTCCGTATATCCCTTCCAGGCAAGCTGTAAGCAGTGTGGACGATACGGTGTCTTCTTTTGTCGCTTCCTTTCTCATCGCAAACTTTTCACTCTTATTGTGGAAGATTGCACTAAGAAATCTTGGTCGCAGGGTAAAACACATATATTGCGAAGTATAAACTAATGCTATATAAACACGCCGGGAGAACTCTCTTCAGCCTAGGTGGCGATTCACTAGAGCTTTTCGACCACTAGAACTACCTTTGAATGGTTGTCAGATTGTCGCTAACAAAAAAAAAAGAAATACGGCGCCGAATTTGGACAGGCTGGGATGTCCTGAGAAAGCAATTGCGAATAAAACAAATAGTAGACTACCCTGATAACTGAAACAATGCCCCACAACCAATGCATACTGCTGGAGGTGACATACGTGTCAGAAACGTGGCCCCTTACTAACAAGCTGGAAATAAAACTCAAGTCAGTCCAACGAGCCATCCAATGAAGGACGACACGACAAGCGCTTAGGGACACGAAACAAGCCTTTTTTTTCAGTGAACAAGCTCAAGTTGAACATAAATCATATTTCAGTAGATGTAAAGAAACCGAATGACTTGTAAAATTAGAAACCCGCCGCGGTGTCTCAGTGGCTAAGGCGTTGCGCTGCTGAGCACGAGGTCGCGGGTTCGATTCCCAGCCGCGGCGGCCGCTTTTCTGATGGAGGCGAAAAGCAAAAACGCCCGTGTGTGCGAGATTTCGGCGCACGTTAAAGATCCCCAGGTGGTCAAAATTAATCCGGAGCCCTCCACTACGGCGCGCCTCATCGCCTGCGTTGCGTCGGCGCGTTAAACCCCCACAATCAATCAATCAATCAATCATATTTGAAATAGGAAAAAAAATGGGCTTACTCTGAGCATATATTGCGACCAGGGGACAAACGGTGGACGGCCAGGGCAACGGAGCGGCTACCGAGAGACGGGAATCGAAGTACGGGAAAACCCTCAATTCGACGGAGAAAAGATATAAGCAAAATTAGGGCAAAGAATGCCCTTGGGAAGGGAGGAACGGGCGGGTACCTTTCTATGGGTTTCTAAGCACTCGTATGGCTTTCGCCCTGCAGTGAACCTAGACAGACTAATTATTTTTTTACATGCTGACTTGTTGTCCAAAAGAAACGACAACCTAATTTGAGCCAACAAACAGTCCGCTAGCTGTCACGCTATCCCTGCGTCGTTTTTTCTTGCAACACAAGGTCGTCACGAAGGCTTTAAAAAAATTGATCCCGCTGAGTCAATTTATGGGTACTTGCTTCGAGCCCATAATTACCTAAGGCAGCAAATGCCCTAGCTTTGTCGAATGGCCAAGCCCCGCCCTAAAACCACCCCTTAAAGTGCAGGGGTAGACACATTTACCCTAATTATAATTTAACGAAGTTCGGTAATGAATGTAAGCACCCAAGAACGTCGGCACGGGAAAAAACAGATGTCGCAGTACACGCTGGAAAATACTCAAAATGTTCGCAGATATTTCTGATCACATGAGGCTACACAGAAGTGACTAGAACATCACGTTTATAGCGATGAAGACACTGCAATATACACGTGCACTTACTCCAGCCAGGTAAAAGCGTTTTTTTTTTGTTAACGCAAAGCAGACAAAATATCATGATGAATGCATTCATCACTACTACCTTCGCCTTAAAAATACAAATAAGCACAAACGAGAATTCGCGTAATGGTTCAGATAACACCATCATATAACACTATGGTGAAGTCCTCTAAAAGTTATTGATGGCTTGAACAATGATAACATTTTTTTCTTCTCCTGTGGGATGAGTTTATTTCAGAATCCGAAAGTTCCATTGATTGCAAGCCCACCGCTTCAACCACAGGAAGATGTAACACTATGATCCAACATGGTGTATGAACAGTTGAACAGCGCGCCAAGGTCTTGGATTTGATTGCCGCATAACAATAATCAGTTGCAGAAACACTTGTGAATGTTGGTGTAGTTCGCCCTAGACTGTCAAAACGGAGATAATTTCTGCCCAATTCCTGCGAAAATCGTAGGGTTTTATTCGCACATTGTACTCAATTTTGCTACAGATTGAGTTGATACAGCACGACGGGAAGCAGTACTGTAATATTGCGCACGTTATTCCGGGAGCGCTCAGTTATGGCCCATGTAGGCACGAAAACGAGGTTGAAGGTCGGGGCCCTCGAATGTCCACCTAGACTGCCAGTGGGTTGCATCGCAAAGCCAAGTCGTCTTTCGTCGTAGGCACACTGTAACAGCCCGGTTGTTTCTCTTGGGCACCAGGAGGAGCCCTACGTCATAGAGGCCCCTTTGAGAGATTGCTCTACAGGAAAAGTGTTCTGAAAAAAAAATTGGCTCCGATTCACGCTGTGATTGGGGTTGGACTGCGAAGATGTCAGTGACACCCACAACGATTACCCATTCGGCGTCACCTGCATTCACACACTTGGCTTAACAAAGACTGAAACCAGGGACTCTATTAGCCGTTACTTGGGTTTCGCGGGGGCGGCGTACGCGTGACCGAGTGACCGAACGCAGCAGCGACCGCGAAACGAAAACGGAGAAGAGCGTCTGGCGAACGCTATGGAGGAGGGCGGCACGCATGGCTACGGCGTCATCTCGCCCGCTGCCTCCCCCTCACTTTTGTTTCATGCGTCACCGCCAAGGAGCGCCCTCTCCACCTTCCCCCTCCTCAGACACGCTTTAGCCGCTAATGTAAACCACGTGAGCGGCGTTATCATAGATTATGCGGTTTGCACTTCACACGAGTGCTTTTAATGAGCGCAGGTAGTAGCCCCACTGCTGTGCTCGTTGAGTACACCGTCTGTCTCCCTGTCTCCTCATGTGGGCGTAGCTTAGGCGTTAAGAGAACGGGCTGTCACTCCGGTTGTCTATACGTGTCCAGGTTCGATTGTTGGACGTGCCAGTAATTTCTTGGCTTGGCGTTTTCTGCTGACGCGGACACAAATATTTGCTTGGCTGGTAAGGTGTACTCCTTCGCTGCAAAAGAACATGGCTTGGCTGAGGTGTAGGGGACAAGGTGCTTCTCCCGCTGTCATTGAGCTAAGTCTAGCTGAGGGAGGTACATGAGAGTGGCCGTTATGATTAGCTTTTTTGGTGTTCGGTGCTATCCTGTTGAGCAACCTAGGGCACATGGGTCATTCGCAATTACGGGTGTTGTGAAGCTCTTTGTTGCGTACCTCACATTCCCGATGAGCGTTTTTAAAAAGACTCATTGTAAAATAACTACTTTCCCGCTCTCTTCAGAGCAGTGAACCTGATCAGTGCTTTTTTTTTTATTTTTATACCTCGAAGATAAGTAGCTCCATCTCTTATACTTTTAACGACAGATATCTCTAAGAGAACTGCTGCGTGTATTAAAATGGCAGAAATGGCGGTCATAGTACCAGAAACGAAATGTAAACGAAATTCGAAACGCTCAGACATCCCATGAAGCTCGGTACAAAGTTGAATTATGCTTGGCTAACGCCTATTTACCGGAGGGGCGTAACGCATTCGCGCAGTTGTCCGTGTGGTCGCTGAGGAGCATGAGTTAAATTTACGAGGAGTTCAAGTGTATGTGATTGCGTAAACACTGTAGTCAACTTGTGAACGGTGGTTCACGTTCTCTTTCTCGTTCCAAATTAGCCTTCGTGTTGGTTAGGAGGGATTCACTTTATTCCGGCCGCTAAAACTTGCAGAAAATTGTGCGACGGATTTAAGGTGCCGTCACTGTAAGCTTTACGGAGCGCGCGTCGGGGACAGGAAAGAACGGGGGACGGTACGTTGCCACCAACGAAAGAGATAGCGAACAGAAAAAAAGCACGTCCGATGAAAAATGAAAGAGCTTGCAAACACCAGCGTTGTTCACACACCATAAGACCTCAGACAGATTTCATCGCCATCTAAGCTCTGGTTGAGGAAACCGGGAAGCATATAAAGGGTCTGCTCTTGCCTACCAACCTTAACCTCTGAAACGATGACTAGCATGAGAAAGTGAGGCTCGTAGTTTACGCGGGATCATGTTTGGCACATTTCGCGCGGATGGTGCACGATGGCTGTTTGTTGCGCATTCCATGCAAGCTTTGCGGTGCACTACGTCCTGAGTTATGTTAAGGTGCACGCTGGCTGCTTTCGTATTTATACCTGGGTTTGCAACGAACGAATGTGAAGACGTTAAATCCGGGAAAAACTCGTTTAAAGCAGCGGTTTCCCTGCAGCTGACGACGAAAAACTTCACTGCACAAGTGGCATGCTGCAGGGATTTAGCGCGACGAGCAATCGGGCCCATACACGAAGTTTATTGTAGCTGAAGCTCTATAAAGCTGGTTATGCAGAAATAATAATAAATATCTGGCGCTAATGAAGCACAGCGCCCTCAAGAAATTATTTTAGAAGACATAAGTTGTTATTACAGAAATACGTATTGCAGCCTCGAAGTAGAAAAACTAAATCAAAGGAAGTATGTGTAGGTTCCGCTTGTTCCCCATAGCCACCTGTGTACGCCGCTGCTTTAGAACGAGACATCACAGACGGAAAGAGGGAAAGACAGACAGAACAGACCGAGGGACCAGAGAATACTCAAGAGAGAAAAATAGAGAAAATTATGGGAATCGTTGGACGGAGTGCTTTATCCTATTCCAAACGGCATAATATTCGGAAAACTAACCCGGCAAGGCATAATCGGAAAGCAGCCCCCAGATTTTACCACACAAATTGTATTTCACTCCGCAGAGCTACAGTAATGGAATTTATGATTACCATAGGCATTACGAGGTATCATATGGATGAGCTTCGCTAGCGTGCGCTCCGTGTTCAGCTCACACCTCTTCCTTATATTTTCGACGGAACCTTCCTCAAAATCGGCTTTGGGACTGCTCAATTGTATGGCATGTTGGATAACTATTTTATAGAGGACAGCAGCTCTCGTTTTAGAAACCGAGAAATCTCACGATACATCAGCGCTGTTTCTTTACTTACAGCAGTCATTGAATGCAGTCGGTCTATATTGCATAGTATATCAGGATCAAAATATTGTTTCATGATCCAGCTCACTCTCAATAGGCAGCGCTGAACCCTCCTGATCAAAAAGGGGAAATTCTAAAGTATAATTTGAAAGGAAGGAGAGTGAAGTGAGTGGAATTCGTCATCCCGAACCTGTCGCAATGGGCGGGCAGAAAAAAACACAGTACATAAAAATGCAAGAATTATCTGTAGTACATTCTTGCCCAAACCAATTTTACCCATAGGAATTTGAGTTGTGTGTTTTGTTAGGGGCAACTGTAAATGTTTGGTTCTTGTTGGAGCACATTACTAATGAGTTTAGTAATGCATGACCTGATGACGATTGCCGGCCTTCAAGTTTTCAGTCGATGCTAAGGTACAGGTCCTGCGTCTAAAGGTACAGCCTCACTAATGGAATGGCACCTGCGGAGGAGCAAAATATTTGTAGCCTTTAACTTAGTTCTAAAATAAAAAAGCACATTACGCATGTTATTGTTTCGTTTCTGGTAGTAAAGATGTGAAACGTATTACCGTAAGTAGTTTGAAATTGACATCTTCATCTTGCCCGTTGTAAGAAATATCAATCACTGTCAAATATTTTCTATATCCTGAAAACTACTGCTATATAGGTGGAATTCCTGGCGAACTCGAAGAGTAATGCTAGGAGGCTTTCCTTAATTTTCGCACATAGGAAACGGGAAACTCCAGTTTATTTTGGTGTTACCGATGCGCCTGAAAACCTATTCCGTATTAAGATGAATGCCCAAGACCATAGACAAATAGCTTGATTCGGAACATAAAAAAAGTTTGCTGTATTACCTGTTGCTGCTTTCATAGCACTGTCTCTGCCGCATACTCTTGTAAACCTCGTTTCGGTACAGTGGGTGAGACGTCTGAAGGCAGATGCGAATGAGGAACCGCAATTATTGTCAGTGCTTTATTCGAAATCCCCACAAGAATTGTTTACAACGGCGCTCTTCGTTGACCTATGACGAACCACAAGAAGGCATCGTGCGACAACCTTACGCTTTACCCCAGATCCATCCCATCTAAAGTGGCAGTAATTAATTCTAGATGAAAAGGTGTGTGAACAATAAGAAAATTGTGAGAGACTTTAGCGTTCGAACGACAAGAAATTTATAAAGGCATGGTGCTTGCTGAAGTGTCTTTTTTGTTACGTAGAATACATTCCTAAGCATGAAACAGCCTCGCTGTAATGCGCAACAATGCAGGAAGCGTCGCACGAAAGACTGATGAGATGAGTTTGCTTTGCTTAAAAAACGTTTTTGGCGTGAAGTAAACAGCGGGAATAGGATGCAAATGGTCCCCATGTTATCGCCTTGAAGGCAAGAATATTTGCGAAGCCCAAAACAAGCGAATCTTACAGGAATGTAATTAAAATGTACCGCGTTTATTTAATGTTTTCGTGCTGTCCGCGACTACACTGCTTAAGTAAGTTGTGCTTCCGTTGTACCTTATAAATAAGCGCCGCTATGAACATTCATCGTCCTTAATGATATATTGTCAGCAGGCGGCGCCGAAAGCATACATCAGAAACACACAAAACAAAAATAAAACTAGCGGCATGATTTCCCCTTGGAACTCCGCTCCCTACCAGCTTCCCTTGTTGGGGTGGGCCTGTATAAGAAGATTTATGCCAGAGGAGGTACTTTACGGACAACCGCGATCGAAGCTATAACTTTTCTGGAAGTGTGCACTCCATGTCTGCCGATGCGGAAACATTCGTCTTTATTCTCGTCGATAGCGACGTCGCATGGGTCTTCTAAGACTTTACTGTTTCAGAGAAGAAGGCAAAAGGTGACAGAGTGACCTACTTTGTTACTGAAAGAGGTTTTGAAGTGCGAAATCCATTTCCGTGTAGACGCCGTGTCAGTGTTATGGGCGTCTGGTAGTGCATTTTCGTTATTCAGAGCTTCGTTAGGCACTCCTGCAGGTGCGTTGCCAATAAAATAAAAGCTTATTTTGAGAATCCTCCCCCCGTGACTCTTCTTTTTCTTGTGAGCCGCTTTTTGATCGAAAGAGTGGAGCTAAAATCAACACATGCAACATATGTGATGCCAACAACAGACGGAAGCTGAGGGCCAAATGAGCCGTTGCTGACCGGAATAAAGATATATTTCAGATACACTTCCAACTATGGCAATACGGAGCTGGAACTTGTTTGTTTGTTTTTTCTTTTGCCCTTATTCCCTTAAGTTTATATTATCGAAACTGAGTTGGGGCTACGAAATTTGCTGTCCAGCTACTTTTATATGCGAGTGATGCTAAGACTAGTGCTGCCATAAGCGCATCTTTTATAAATTATACACAATGGCTCTACGAAAATATTAAACTTTGAGAGCTTAGACGTATCAAATTGATAGGATTCATTACCTAAACCACAATATTGTCACGAATAATCCTTAAATGACAATAATAACATTATTCTTCCGCGCATGTGTTTACGAAAGCTGCGCCACCCTTCTTTCGTACAGTGTCTCAAAAAATCTTCACACTATCTCCCAACAACATTTTGCTAGCGCTTCCGATAGCTGAAAACATTAAATATATATATATATATAGATATATATAGGAAATGAGGAGCTCCGTGAAATAAGACAGAAAATTTTTCACCACTTTCTTTTCGACTCAAAAAATTCTTCATCTCTTTCTATGACCCACCACAACCTCCCCTTTGCTTTCCGAGGTTTTCTTGACTGCCAACCCTTATTTTCTATATATATATATATATACATAAACGCCGAAATATAGGCCCTTGCTTCAAATGGGACGTCGTCGACGCCCCTGTTTTCATACCTTCACGCCGTAGGTATCTCAGTGGTTCAACAGGATGCACTATTCCATCTTCGGCAGCTTTGGCAGTCTCTTCAAACAGTTCATCGAACATCAGATGAAAATGCCCGCACTTTTTTTGCTATAACGCGTATAGGTGCAGCTTTTGTTAACTTCAGGAAACTTCCTTCTTCTGCAGCATGTTTATGTTCACGGGTGATTTTTCTTTAAAAAAATAAAATCAGAGTCGAGCAACTAGATTCATATTTCATTGTCAATGGCTTCCACAAATGCTTCGACATAAATAACGGTAGATGATCGGGGATTCTTCATCTTCCCGCCAGTTACCCGCTTATGACAGGCTGTAGACGTTCGCGTCACGCCCCGGGGGTTGAAAAAGAAGGTCCCCTTCTCCCCGTGTAGTCTGAGTGGCGCTGGCTACCACCCTCAAGCGTCAGATACAGTTGCAGTAAATATAAATAGCCCAGAAAGTGAAGCAGAACACAGTCGCCCAGATAGCCGAATTGGTAAGGCATTCGAGATCTAATCGAAAGGCGTGGGTTTGGTCCCCACTCTGGGCGCGTGTTTTTCTTTCTTTCTTTCTTACGTAATTAATAATAATAAAAAAATAATAATGTAACGTCAATAACGATAAACAAAATCTAACCACTCCCCTATGCCTTCTTTGGCGCTGTAGACTGCCGGCATTTCTTTCTGTATTTCCTAACGAGCCCCTCATTACCAAACCCTATTATCGTGCGAAAGCTTAGCGAGGGCCTCGGTTCCGGCAGCCTTGATGCCAAGGTAGCATAAGAGGGTTTTCCCGCCAGTTGACCGCTCATGACAGGCTGTAGACGTTCGCGTCACGCCCCGGGGGTTGAAAAAGAAGGTCCCCTTCTCCCCGTGTAGTCTGAGTGGCGCTGGCTACCACCCTCAAGCGTCAGATACAGTTGCAGTAAATATAAATAGCCCAGAAAGTGAAGCAGAACACAGTCGCCCAGATAGCCGAATTGGTAAGGCATTCGAGATCTAATCGAAAGGCGTGGGTTCGGTCCCCACTCTGGGCGCGTGTTTTTCTTTCTGTCTTTCTTACGTAATTAATAATAATAAAAAAATAAGAATGTAACGTCAATAACGATAAACAAAATCTAACCACTCCCCTATGCCTTCTTTGGCGTTGTAGACTGCCGGCATTTCTTTGTATATATATATATATATATATATATTTATATATTGTAAAGGGGAATAGCAGTCACGACGGTAGTTGATCGTGGGGGTTTATTCAAGGCGTCGCGTAAGGCAACGGGCCAAGCGCAGGTCCAGCCGGTACGAGCTCGTGAGCATGAACGTCCGAGTCGGGCCTTCGTCGTCTTCACGATAATACTCGGGGTATACCCGGTTGGGCAAATGGCGCTTCAGTATCTAATATTGTTGTGCAACGTTAACTCTTCTTGTTACAATTGCCCCCGGTGCAAAAGGAGCCATCCTGGCTACTCAAGGGCATGGCGAAACTAGAGCGTCGTAGTAGGGCTTTAGCCGATCAGTGTGAACAACTTCACGCCCTCGGCGGCGATGATCTGTAGTTCTTGCAGCTGGTTCCACAAGGTAATTGACGAGCGAAGTCCGCTCAATGACTCTGTACGGGCCATGGTACTTGGTGGTCAGTTTTGGGGAGAGACCGGGTGTTGAGCAGCGCACCCAAAGCCACACAAGGAAGCCGGGATCAAAACTGCGATCTTTGACGCATTCGTCGTGACGATGCTTCTGGCGCTGCTGATTGGTCGATGTAAACGAACGGCCCAGTCGACGGCATTCCTCGGCGCGACGAGCAAGGTCTGAAATCGGCGTAAATTCGCTTGCGTCGGGCTTGTAGGGGAGTATTGTGTCGATTGTGCAGGACAGCTCTCGCCCATACAACAAGAAAAAACGGCGAGAATCTCGTGGTCGTCTGCGTTGCCGTATTGTAAGCAAATGTTACAAACGCGAGTGCGAAGTCCCACTTCGACTGGTTGGCAGACACGTACATGGAGAGCATGTCATCAAGGGTGCGATTGAAGCGTTCCGTGATCCCGTTCGTTTGTGGATGGTATGATGTGGTAGTCCGATGAACGACGTGGCACTCAGAGAGCAGTGCTTCAATAACCTCAGACAAGAAAACTCGCCCTCGGTCGCTGAGTAGCTCCTGAGGTGCCCCGTGTCGAAGAACAACACGGCGAAGCAGGAAGGAGGCTCCGTCGCGAGCCGTGGCGGCCGGAAGAGCATCGGCTTCGGCGTACCGAGTAAGGTGATCCACGGCGACAATCATCCATCGGTTTCCGGCCGCAGTAGACGGAAGTGAGCCATACCGGTCGATGCCCACACGTTCGAACGGCTTTGCTGGGCATGGTAGTGGCTGCAAAGGACCGGCAAGGCGGGGCGGCGGCGATTTTCGGCGTTGACATTCAGGGCAAGAGCGCACGTACTTGCGCACGAAGGTATGCATACCACGCCAGTATTATCACAGGCGAAGACGCTCGTAAGTCTTTAGTACGCCAGCATGACAGCAACTTGGATCAGCGTGAAAGGAGGTGCATATGTCGCTGCGCAAATGACGGGATATAACCAGCAGCCACTTTCGGCCGTCGGAGCAGTAGTTGCGGCGGTAGAGTAGCTCGTCGCGGAGCGCAAAGTGAGAAACCTGCCGGCGTAGGGCCCGAGATCCCCCGGCAGGCGATGTACCGGAGAGTATCCCAATATGAGAAGCAATCCACGGGCCCTTGCGTTGCTCGGTTGACATGTTGCTGACTGCAAGAGGCGATAGACGTACTTGAGGCAAGGCAGGAAACTTCAGCTGGCACGGGTGAGCGTGAATGAGCATCAGCGTCGGAGTTCTTGCAACCTGAACGGTAAATGACCCGGATGTCGTATTCTTGCAGGCGGAGAGCCGACCGACCAAGACGACCTAATGGATACTTGAGGGAGGAGAGCCAACAGAGTGCATGATGATCGGTGACGACATCGAATGGGTGACCATACAAGTGCGGGCGGAACTTGCCCAGTGCCCAAATTATCGCCAAGCACTCCTCTCTTACAGAGTAGTTCGACTCGGCTTTCGTCAGTACACGGCTCTCGGATGCTACGACGTACTCGTCAAAACCGGGCTTTCGTTGGGCAAGCACAGCACCGAGGCCGATCCCACTAGCATCAGTATGGACCTCGGTTGGGGCGGACGGGTCGAAGTTACGCAGTATCGGCGGGGATGTGTGTAGACGCCGTAGCGTCACAAAGGCTTCGTCGCAGGAGGGTGACCACGCAGATATGTCGCTGGCACCACCCAGGAGCTGAGTGAAAGGCGAAATTATGCTGGCGAAGTTGCATACGAAGCGTCTAAAATACGAGCAAAGACCGACAAAGCTCCGAAGCGCCTTTATAGTGGTCGGCTTCGGAAATTCGGCTACGGCTCTATGCTTCGTATCATCTGGGAGGATCCCATCCTTCGAAACGACGTGGCCCAGGATCGTCAGTTTGCGCGCAGCAAAACGACACTTTTTGAGATTCAGCTACAGCCCAGCTCTTGCAAGGCACGTCAAACCTTGCTGCAGGCGGGCGAGGTGCGTTTTGAAGTCCGAAGAGAAAACAACGACGTCGTCCAGATAGCAAAGACACGTCTTCCACTTTAGTACTCTCAAAATACTGTCTATCATTCGCTCGAAGTTGGCAGGAGCGTTGCAAAGCCCGAACGGCAATGCATTAAATTCATAAAGACCGTCAGGGGTAACAATGCAGTTTTCTCTCGATCTGCTTCCGCCATCGGGACCTGCCAGTACCCGGATCGAAGGTCTAGCGACGAGAAGTATTCTGCTCCCTGCAAACAGTCGAGGGCGTCGTCGATGCGGGGGAGGGTATACAGGTCCTTGCAGGTTATGGTGTTCAAACGGCGGTAGTCGACGCAAAACCGAATGGACCCATCCTTCTTTTCCACAAGAACCACGGGTGACGCCCAGGGACTCTTGGAGGGACGAATAATGTCACGATGAAGGTGTCATTCACGTGGTCTTCAATGGTGCGTCGCTCTGCCGGTGACACACGATACGGTCGTTGTCGAAGCGGGGAATGCGAGCCAGTATCGATGGCGTGGCTCACAACGGACGTGCGACCAAGAGAACTTTGCCCACTATGGAACGACGAAGAAAAGTGGCTCAGAAGTGCAGTAAGCTGGGTTCATTGGTTGGCGTCCAAACTTGCGTCAATTGAGCGGGAGAAAATCTCGGGACATGTTTCGTCCCGTTTGCATGGCGTAGTAGTGCTCCGCTCGTCGACTTGGAGATGGGGCGCATCATCAAGAAGCTCCGTAACAAGACGGGGATCGACCAGCTCTACAAAGCCGAGTGTTTCGCCGTGTAAAGGGGCGCACGAAATCGTCGACTGGTTCATAATTAGCATTGCACTCGCGCCATTGCGAATTGTCAAAAGGACGAGGGGTAGCGGAAGACAACTGCGGCAGAAGAAAATGTCGGACGGCGTAAAAAGCACCGTAGCCTCGGGAATAGATGTGCAGTAAAAAGGAACAAGAACGGAAGAACGGGGTTGGGCGACAGTGTCTTCGGCGATGACCACCTTGGTGCTGGGACCACAGAAAGAATCTTCCAAGAGAGGCGAAAACTCGACTTCGGCAGGTGCACACCGTATGACGGCATGATGGCGCGAGAGAAAGTCCCAACCCAGGATTACATCATGAGAGCAAGACGGCAATACGACAAATTAAAAGGTGTAGAGAATATGCTGAATAACGACACGGGCCGTGCAGGCTGCCATGGCCTTAATCTGTTGTGCACTGGCGGTGGGGAAGGATAGTTCGGAAAGTGGCGTCAGAACCTTTCGAATTGAGCGGCATAGGTCGGCGTGAACGACAGAAACAGCAGCTCCAGTGTCGATTAGGGCAGTAGTGGGGATACCCAGCAGTAGTGGGGATGCCGAGCAGCAGTTGCGTGTACGGGGGCAACAAGCTGGGGAAACATTCACCAGTTACATCGAGGACGTGGTTGACTTGTGCAAGCGGGTCGATCCGTCGATGACGGAAACGGACAAGGTCAGGCACGTCCTTAGAGGAATGGTTGATCACGCGTTCCAGATGCTGCTGTCCAAGGATCCCCAAACGATAGCCGACGTGGTACGTTTGTGTCAGAGCTTCGATCACCTTCGAAAGCAACGAGCCGTAACTCGGCAAGCTTGCGCTCAGGCCGAGCCCCTGTCGAGTTTGGCTGCGACCTACACAAACAACCCGACGCTGTTCACCCGGATAAAAGATTTTATTCGGGAAGAGGTGGCTCGTCAGGTGTCCCTCCTGCCGTACACCGAGGAACCGTCATCCCCTCTAGCTCCTGCACTGAGGCACATGATACAAGAAGAGGTCGCTGAGGCACTACCAACTGCCCACTACCAGGCACCCGTCGCCGGCCCCTTAACGTACGTCGAAGCTGCAGGGAGGTCACCTCTGCGGCCTCGACCCTCGAGTGGTGCACCCACCTGCTCCACCAGCCCAGCCTGGCGTACCACTGCGTCCGTTGCAGAATAATCTGATCCCGAATGTCGTGCCGGCATGCCGTCTTCCAACGGTTGTGGGTAGTCCTCCTCATACGCGCACGTGGCTAACGCAGGACAATCGCCCTATTTGCTTTGTATGCGGAATTGCGGGACATGTAGCTCGCTACTGCCGCCGTCGCATGCCCCCTCCGAACACCTTCCAACAGGCTCCGTACTACGACCACGCTTACGCCCAGCCTTATATTGTTCAGCAGCCAATGTACCCAGTCGCTTCGGATCCGCCGATGTCGTCGCTACCGCCTGACCGCTCTACTACGTCCACCAACCGCCGCTCCTCTTCTCCACGTCATCGCTCGCTGTCGCCTATGCGGCGCCGCTCTGCCAGCACTGGGGAGAAAAACTAACAGCCGCAGTTCCCGAGGCAAGAGCTGCGCCGCCCTCGAAAGCTAAAAGTCCTCACGTCCCGCCCGAGCATGCTATTGATGGGTCTGTGGAAGGTATCCCTACCACTGCCCTAATCGATACTGGAGCTGGTGTTTCTGTCATTCACGCCGACCTATGCCGTTCAATTCGATAGGTTCTGACGCCACTTTCCGGACTATCCTTGCGCACCGCCTGTGCACAACAGATCAAGCCCAGAGCAGCCTGGACAGCCCGTGTCGTTATTCAGAATATTCTGTACACCGTTGAACTTGTCGTAATGTTGTCTTGCTCTCATGATGTAATCTTAGGTTGGAACTTTCTGTTGCGGCATCCTGCCGTTATAGGGTGTGCCCCTCCCGAAGTCGAGCTTTCGCCTTCTCCAGCATGTTATTAAATTTCCAAGCTGCGTTTCACTGATCTAGCGATTATATTGCCTCAAGTTGGCAAATATTTAAGAGCATATTGCACTTACTCTTAATTTGGAGAATACATTTTTCTGAGACAGAAATGACGGGGAAGTAGTTGCTTATGCACTACAGCAGGCACTTAAAAGGGGAAAGAGGCAATACCACGTTCAGCAGAGGAGCGCTCTTTAACAGGGCTTCTTTTGGGGCTTCTTTTGATCGCAGACGCGAAGTGTATTCTCCAAAAAATGTACACTTCTATGATTGTGCTGGGTTGTGCTGACATATTTTTTTCTACCCTCGCTTTTCTTATGCACGTCCTTTCTTTGTTTAAATCCCTGCAGTGCGCGCTTTTTTATGGTCCGCCAAGAAGCGGCAGTTTTATTTCTTCGTCCTCTTTATTGCGAAAATCCTACACGTTATTTTTGAAGTCTTCTGCGTCTAGTCATTACACCTGTGCTTTTCATTTGGCTGCTCATAGGAGGGACGGGGCTCCGGCTGTCGCATTTGTTTTTTGATATTTGTGGAGCATGCAGGGCACTTATATCTTGAAGAATATTGTGCGCCAGATTTTTCCAATAGCCAATCACCTATATACAAATAATGACCTACGATTAAGTATGGTCACATATTAGAATATGTATGGTGAGCCAGACGGATTTCTATGTAGACAAAATTACTAAATGAAGCAAAGTTGGTGCCACAGCAAAACAACAAAAATATTTGACATAGTTAGTCAAATTAGAACAAAACTGAGGATTGCCATGTGTTATTCACTCGCTTTGAGATGAAATTAAAGGCACCCAGAAAAATATGCTGGCTTATCAGAAATTGGCCCCAGGTGGACACGTGATTGAAAGATTGATTGACCGTAGTGTTTAACCCGCCAACGCAACGCAGGTGATGAAACGCGCCGTAGTGGAGGGCTCCTTATTAGTTTTGACCACCTGGGGATCTTTTAAATCTGCGCCTAAATCTCGTACACACTGGCGTTTTTGCTCCTCGCCTCCATCATAAAGCGGGCGCCGCGGCAAAGAATCGAACCGTCATCCTCGTGCTCAGCAGCACAACGCCTACGCCTTAGCCTTTTCGCCACTGCGGCGGGTCAGGTGGGCACTTGCTGCGTAGTGCGTTTATGTTTGCGACGTTGTTTGTAAGTTTAGAGCTTCGTGACACCATCACGTAAGTTTCATAAATATTCCACTGCAGTCTTCACGCCACGCAACTTAGATAACTCAGGATCCTTAGCGGTTAGTATGCCAGCCTTAATAATAATAATAATCAATCAATCAATGTTTATTAGTCAACGATTTTTAGTCTGCCCAGGAACAGCCGGGGGCCTTTGTGCTCGCGCACAAGGAAAAAAAGCAAAAAAAGGAAGCTGGTGACGCAAGATGTCCGCGTCTCAAACACACAAAAGAGGAAATATCATTGCTGACTCTGAACAAAAATTACACGCTACACGTTACATTACACGCTATATATATATATATATATATATATATACAAAAAGATAGGTCAGCAGTCTACAACGCCAAAGGAGGCATAAGGGTATGGTTAGGCTCTTTTCTTTTTTACTACCGTTAATTAAGTAAACTTTTTTTTAATTATACAGAAGAAAGAAAGAAAGAAAAACACGCGCCCAGAGTGGGGACCGAACCCACGCCTTTCGATTACATGTCGAATGCCTTACCAATTCGGCTATTTGGGCGACTGTGTTCTCCTTCACTTTCTGGGCTATATATATTTACTAGAAGTGTATCTGACGCTCGAGGGTGGTAGCCAGCGCCACTCTGACTACACGGGGAGAAGGGGACCTTCTTTTTACCCCCGGGGCGTGACTCGAACGTCTACAGCCTGTCATGAGCGGGTTACTGGCGGGAAGCCCTCTTATGCTACCTAGGCATCAAGGCTGCCAGAACCGAGACCCTCGCTAGGCTTTCGCAGAATAATATAGTAAGGAAATGAGGGGCTCGTTGAGGAAATACAGAAAGATAGGTCAGCAGTCTACAACGCCAAAGGAGGCATAAGGGTATGGTTAGGCTCTTTTCTTTTTCGCTACGGTTAATTAAGTGAACATTTTTTTTATTATACAGAAGAAAGAAAGAAAAACACGCGCCCAGAGTGCGGACCGAACCCACGCCTTTTGATTACATGTCGAATGCCTTACCAATTCGGCTATCTGGGCGACTGTGTTCTCCTTCACTTTCTGGGCTATATATATTTACTAGAAGTGTATCTGACGCTTGAGGGTGGTAGCCAGCGCCACTCTGACTACACGGGGAGAAGGGGACCTTCTTTTTACCCCCGGGGCGTGACTCGAACGTCTACAGCCTGTCATGAGCGGGTTACTGGCGGGAAGCCCTCTTATGCTACCTAGGCATCAAGGCTGCCAGAACCGAGACCCTCGCTAGGCTTTCGCAGAATAATATAGTAAGGAAATGAGGGGCTCGTTGAGGCAATACAGAAAGATAGGGCAGCAGTCTACAACGCCAAAGGAGGCATAAGGGTATGGTTAGGCTCTTTTCTTTTTCACTACGGTTAATTAAGTAAACATTTTTTTATTATACAGAAGAAAGAAAGAAAAACACGCGCCCAGAGTGGGGACCGAACCCACGCCTTTCGATTACATGTCGAATGCCTTACCAATTCGGCTATCTGGGCGACTGTGTTCTCCTTCACTTTCTGGGCTATATATATTGACTAGAAGTGTATCTGACGCTTGAGGGTGGTAGCCAGCGCCACTCTGACTACACGGGGAGAAGGGGACCTTCTTTTTAACCCCCGGGGCGTGACTCGAACGTCTACAGCCTGTCATGAGCGGGTTACTGGCGGGAAGCCCTCTTATGCTACCTAGGCATCAAGGCTGCCAGAACCGAGACCCTCGCTAGGCTTTCGCAGAATAATATAGTAAGGAAATGAGGGGCTCGTTGAGGCAATACAGAAAGATAGGTCAGCAGTCTACAACGCCAAAGGAGGCATAATGGTATGGTTAGGCTCTTTTCTTTTTCACTACGGTTAATTAAGTAAACATTTTTTTTTAATTATACAGAAGAAAGAAAGAAAGAAAAACACGCGCCCAGAGTGGGGACCGAACCCACGACTTTCGATTACATGTCGAATGCCTTACCAATTCGGCTATCTGGGCGACTGTGTTCTCCTTCACTTTTTGGGCTATTTATATTTACTTGAAGTGTATCTGACGCTTGAGGGTGGTAGCCAGCGCCACTCTGACTACACGGGGAGAAGGGGGACCTTCTTTTTAATCCCCGGGGCGTGACTCGAACGTCTACAGCCTGTCATGAGCGGGTTACTGGCGGGAAGCCCTCTTATGCTACCTAGGCATCAAGGCTGCCAGAACCGAGACCCTCGCTAGGCTTTCGCAGAATAATATAGTAAGGAAATGAGGGGCTCGTTGAGGAAATACAGAAAGATAGGTCAGCAGTCTACAACGCCAAAGGAGGCATAAGGGTATGGTTAGGCTCTTTTCTTTTTCACTACGGTTAATTTAAGTAAACATTTTTTTTAATTATACAGAAGAAAGAAAGAAAGAAAAACACGCGCCCAGAGTGGGGACCGAACCCACGCCTTTCGATTACATGTCGAATGCCTTACCAATTCGGCTATCTGGGCGACTGTGTTCTCCTTCACTTTCTGGGCTATTTATATTTACTAGAAGTGTATCTGACGCTTGAGGGTGGTAGCCAGCGCCACTCTGACTACACGGGGAGAAGGGGACATTCTTTTTAACCCCCGGGGCGTGACTCAAACGTCTACAGCCTATCATGAGCGGGTTACTGGCGGGAAGCCCTCTTAAGCTACCTAGGCATCAAGGCTGCCAGAACCGAGACCCTCGCTAGGCTTTCGCAGAATAATATAGTAAGGAAATGAGGGGCTCGTTGAGGAAATACAGAAAGATAGGTCAGCAGTCTACAACGCCAAAGGAGGCATAAGGGTATGGTTAGGCTCTTTTCTTTTTCACTACGGTTAATTAAGTAAACATTTCTTCTGTATAATTAAAAAAAATGTTTACTTAATTAACCGTAGTGAAAAAGAAAAGAGCCTAACCATACCCTTATGCCTCCTTTGGCGTTGTAGACTGCTGACCTGTCTTTCTGTATTTCCTTTCCTCAACGAGCCCCTCATTTCCTTACTATATATATATATATAGGGAGTAGTAGAACTTTGAAGATGGTAGAGAACACAAGAGAAGAAAAACTTCGAACAAGGTAAAAGCACGATTATGGCCTACGTTTCAGCAAAGAGAACTTGCTTTCCTCAGGGCAAGTTCAGCAAAGAGAACTTGCTTCCCTGAGGAAAGCAAGTTCTCTTTGCTGAAACGTAGGCCACAATCGTGCTTTTACCTTGTTCGAAGTTTTTCTTCTCTTATATATATATATATATATATATATATATATATATATATATATATATATATATATATATATATATATATATATATATATATATATATATATATATATATATATATATTTATATTTATATATATATATATGTGTATATATATATATATATATATGTATATACATAAATTACAATGTCTAGAGCAATAGGGCAATGTACGCGAATGGTTATTATTAGTGATAATCAATCAATGAATCGATCGATCAACCGTTATTTTGGGTGCCCAGGAACAACCCTAGGGTCTTGGTGCTGGCACACCATTCAAAACAAAGAAAACACTAAAATTAAGACGAGACAACACACATTAAAACCATATGTATGACAGATACAATAAAGTAAAAATAGTTACAGCAATCTCAGAACGCAAAAAAGAGAAGAAAGGCATAATAATAATAATAATATTAATAATCAATCAATCAATCAGTCATGTTTATTTACGTACACAGGAACAGCCAGACGCCTGAATGCTGGCGCACGGATAGTTATATGAAAACAAAATACAAGAAACATATAGCAAGAAACAAACAAGCGACAAGACACACACAAATTGAAGTAGTGAAAATGACAGAAATAAAGCACAGGCGGAGCCTGGGTACAGGTAAAAAATAAAAAAAGAAGATGCCTATTTTGCTCTGCCTGTCGTAAAGGCCACACGACAAGCAGAGCAACAAACTTTGACAGTAATACAACAAAAACAACGGCAAGAGTCTAGAGACAAATGATAAGATGACCAAACGACAGTAAACAGTTTCAAAAATAGGCAACTATCAGTTGGATAGACACAACCGTAGAGAAACCAAATTCAAGAAAAAAAAACGACAGACATATCATAGATGTTTAACCTACTGTATTCAGCAGCGCTGTACGGTAAATTGTAAAGGATTTCTGAAAGATGTCAAGACGTTCAAAGAAGCGGATGTAACAGTTCTGAATTCTGCGCACAGGAGAATGATTGGAGGTGCGCGCAGCGGTCAAGAACGGGCGATGCGACCTGGTGGGCCTTTGTGGTACACTATACTCTAAACAGTTAAGCAGGTCTGCCCAAGAAAGGTTACCATTAACAATTTTGTGAAGAAATTTAAGGTCTGCACGCATACGTCTGCAGTTCAATGAAAGGATGGAAGGGACTATGGGTAAGTCAGAATCAGGATGAAAACTGTGATTGTGATGACGGTGCTTAAATATGGATAAAAACTTCTTCTGCACACGTTCTATTAATTCACTACTAGATTTGGACACGCCGTTCCAGGCAACAGAAGCATATTCTGTGGTATACATATTGCATTGTATAGCATTACAAATGGATCTGGAGAAGAGAATTCCTTTGTTATCCAACACACATTTCCAAGACATCGGAGCGCTCGCCGGGTGATGAGCCTAATATGAGGAGAAAAAGAGAGGGTACTGTCGAAAAGCACCCCTAGGTTCCTAATCTACTCAACCCTTTGCAGAGGAGCTCCCTCAGTACTATAGGAAAACAGCAGATGGTGGGTTGTCCGGCTGTAGGTGACAACCATTGTTTTAGCGGGGTTTAAAAGTAGGCAGTTTTTCTTGCACCAGACCGATAATTCCGACACATCCCTTTGCAAGGCACAGCAGTCCTGAACACCACTAATGTGCCTAAATAGTTTGACATAATCAGCATAGAGAAGAAAAGAAGAGTTTGTTAACACTGTTGACACATCATTGATAAAGATAGAAAACAATAATGGACCCAGCACGGAACCCTGAGGTACACCACTTGTTGCAGGGTAAACACTAGACTTTTTGCAGTTAACGTCTACATAAAAGGACCGGTCAAGGAGATAGTTGGACAACAAGGCAACAAGGCTTGCGTCTACACCGGAATTAGCAAGCTTGTTAATTAATAACTGATGGTTGACCACATCAAACGCCTTACTGAGGTCAAAATAAATAACGTCCAACTGGCCGTTTTCACAAACTGCAGCCGAAGCCTGTGCCATAAAGCTTGCAAGATTTGTGACCGTCGATCGACCCGAGAAAAATCCGTGCTGATTTGGTATCACAACGTTCTTTACGCAGGCAGCAAGAACTTTATGCAGAGCTGACTCCAAGAGTTTTGAGGCGACACAAAGGAGTGAGATCGGGTGATAGTTAGAAACGGCTGACTTATCCCCAGACTTAAATATTGGAAAAATTGATTGATTGATTGTGGGGTTTAACGCGCCAACGCAACGCAGGCGATGAGGCGCGCCGTAGTGGAGGGCTCCGGATTAATTTTGACCACCCGGGGATCTTTATCGTGCGCCGAAATCTTGTACACACGGGCGTTTTTGTTTTTCGCCTCCATCAGAAAAGCGGCCGCCGCGGCCGGGAATCGACCCCGCGACCTATTGGAAAAATTCGAGCGATCTTCCATGCACGAGAAAATTTACCTAAAAGTAAGCAGTTATTATAAATGGGAGTTAAGACGGGCACAAAAATGTTGCCGTAAGCCTTCATGAGGGCTGCTGGAATTCCATCTGCACCACGGGATGGCTTCATCCGTGGAAGGCGATCATTGACAATTTTTTCATCGAACATAAGTGTGTTAAAATTAGAGTTATTAAACGATAGGCGTTCGTCGTTGCCATCTGGCAGTTGAAAGACAGAATGAAAGTACTGAGCAAAACTGGTGGCAACATCCTCAACCTCTTTACCATCGGAATTACGCAGGCTAACGTGTTCTTTAGACGCCTTAGAACGACCGCGTTAGAACGGCCGCCTTAGAATAATAATAAGAACGGCCGCCTTAGAACAGCCGCCTTAGAATAATAATAATAATAATCAATCAATCAATCAATCAATCAATCAATCAATCAATCAATCAATCAATCATGTTTATTTACGTGCCCAGGAACAGCCAGAGGCATGACTGCTGGCGCACGGGTATATATATAGTTACACGAAAACAAAATACAAGAAACATATTGCAAGAAACAAACAAGCGACAAGACATACACAAATTTAAGTAGCGAATATTACAGAAATAAAGCACAGGCGGAGCCTGGGTACAGGTAAAAAAGAAAAAAGAAGATGCCTTTGTGGCTCGGCCTATTCTAATGAATACACAACAAGCAGAGAACAAAGTTTGTCAGTAAGACGACAAAAACAATGACAAGAGTATAGAGACAAATCATAAGACAAGCATGATAAGTAAACAGTTTCAAAAATAGGCAACTATATTGGTTAAACAGCACCGCAGAGAAACCAAATTTCAGCAATGAAAAAAAAGAAAAACGAACGACAGAGATATCATAGATGTTTAACATATTGTATACTGTATTTGGCCAATCCCCCCTTGTGGGTACGTGCCAAAAAATTTGAGGACATCATCATCATCATCATCATCATACTGTATTCAACAGCGCAGTGCTGTAAATTCTAAAAGAACTTTGAAAGATGTCAAGGCGTTCAGAGAAGCGGTTGTAGCAATTCTGTATTCTGCGCACAGGAGAATGATTGGAGTTGCGCGCAGCGATCAAGAAAGGGCGATGCGACATGGTGGGCCTTTGTGGAACACTAAACTCTAAACCGTTAAGCAGGTCCGCGCAAGAAAGGTCACCATGAACAATTTTGTGTAGAAATGTAAGGTCTGTACGCATACGTGTGCAGGTAAACGAAGGAATGGAAGGAACTATGGGTAAGTCAGAATCAGAATGAAAACTGTGATTGTGATGACGGTGCTTAAATATGGATAAAAACGTTTTCTGCACACGTTCTATTAATTCACTACTAGATTTGGAGATGCCGTTCCAGGCAACAGAAGCATATTCTAACTGGGGGATACATATAGCATTGTATAGCATTAGAAATGGATCTGGAGAAGAGAATTCCTTTGTAATCCGACACACATTTCCAAGACTTCGGAGCGCTCGCCGGGTGATGAGCCTAATATGAGAAGAAAAAGAGAGGGTACTGTCGAAAAGAATCCCGAGGTCCCAAATCTCCTCAACCCTTTGCAAAGGAGCTCCCTCTATACTGTAGGAAAACAGTAGACGATGGGTTTTCCGGCTGTACGTGACAACTTTTGTTTTGGCTGGGTTTAAAATTAGACAGTTTTAAGTGCGAATGCACTTTATAAGCGACCCCAAACCTTCCACCGCCGGCGGCGGCGGCGGCGGCGTCCGCAGTCCTCCTCTCTATATAAAAAAAAACAGCATCCGGCGCCAGGTTTCGATCCGAGGACTTTGCGGCCGCAGCGCGACGCTCTACCGACTAAGCCACGGACGCGACGCTGATGTCGGTGTTAGTAACGCGCCTTATATCTTTAACGCATTCAAACTACGTCGTCAGCGGCGTGCGTTGGCGACTCAGCGGCGTTATAGCGGCTTGATAACTGCGTGGTGTACACGTGATACTACAAACCCGATGGAAGAGATGGAAGAGAAGGCGGCGAGGCGGTGGGCTGCGGGGGCTGAGCGCAAGCGCCGCAAGCGGGCCGACAACCGTGCATTCGCACTTTCACATTCTCCCCCTCGGGGAAATGCGGGGGAATTTTTTTGCTGCACAGACCGATAATTTCGACACATCCCTCTGCAAGGCGCAGCAGTCCTGAAAACTGATAATGTGCCTAAATAGTTTGACATCATCAGCATAAAGAAGCAATGAAGATTTTGTTAACACTGTTGATACATCATTGATAAAGATAGGAACCAACAGTGGACCCAGCACAGAACCATGAGGTACACCACTTGTTGCAGGGTAAATACTAGACTAGACGCAACGGCTGTACGCCCTTTCTTTCGTGTATGCACAGTACACAGAGGACCGTTAATTACATCTTAACGTTTGCTTTACACGTGAGGTTGTGCATTCGCTGTGTGCGCGCTTACTTTATCGTAATAGTCAACGGGGCAGCGTATCCAGTCATTGCGATATGAACCAAAACGCACTAGCCAAATATGTCATTCTCAGCAGGCCTATTTTTGTCCAGCGAAGCACTTTTTAAACGATTTTAGTGTAAGCGAGTTGAGCGTAGACGCGGCACTGAGCAAATGCGTGGACACGATATTTTACCATGGTATGGTAGAACGGTCAATAACTCTCTTCTGCAACGCACTATTGACTATATTGGCGGAGTGTTTGTGGTGCATCTCAGACCCGGAGGTGACATTTTTTTTTCTTCTCACTTGGATTATTTAACGGTTCACTTTTGAGCAACGGATCTTGGAGAAGCTTGGCGTTAAAAAACTAAACACAAATGCCACTCCCAGCATTTTTTCTGGCACGAAGGCACGTTAGCAGCACAAGCCGCCTGCACGACGCCATTACGGAAGTTTGTTCCAATAAAGTATTCATTTTGTGGCTCCAATGAATTTTCATCGTATACCTTATTGTTTTCTCTTGGTAATCATCGTGATATCTGTTCTGTTTCGAATTTCTTTCGGGTGTATTCCTGTGTTAGTGCCATGTACAAATATTCCAGAATATTTCCCATTACAAAAAAATTGTGTCCAGGTGCCTCCATTAATAACGGCTGTAAACCACCATGCCCGGTAGAAAACGTATTGCATGATTTATGTATATGAGCCGTTTATATATATATATATATATATATATATATATATATATATATATATATATATATATATTTATATATATATATATAGAAAGAGAGAGAGAGAGAGAGAGAATTTTTCCTAGAGGGACTCGATCTCTGGATTGTATGAGAAATTAGAGGCCGCAAATCTGTAATTTCAGTTTACTCGATCGATTGATCGCAGTCTTCTCTGGCGCCTGTTCGCAGAATTACAAGCATACGCTTTTCACTCGGTTTACACATGAACGCACGCCCACAAGTGCAGTTTAGTGTATCCGCCAGCGACGTCGGGAAAGCAGCAATGCTTCACGTCGCTGTACGTCCACACATGCACGACAGCATGTGTGTATTTTTTAATCTAGTCACAGCTGCCTATAACTACACGAAGTTGAAAGAAGCATTTCTTCAAAAACGAAAAAGCACTCTAAGCTGCGCGGAATTATGGTAGAATGTATGTCGATAGTAAAAGCGGGCGTAGACTCAACGCCTCTAATGATTCACAACCATCGTAAGAAAGGTGAATGCAAGGACACCAGCGGAGCGGTGGAACGACGACATTTGCGAATGAAGCGTTCTGTATACCGCCGCGAGCCGTGCGCAAGCCCTCTGTGCAGTGATTGCACTACCACAGTCACGCGAATGAAGAAAGCAATTACCGTAACAGGGCAGTTCGAAATCTTCACGTTCGGTACTTTCGCGTTCACGAACTATCTTGAGACGTTACAAGCATGCCGCAGACGTAAACGAACACCGCGCTGTGCGTATGCGTGAGTGGTATCCACCCCGCACAAATATCCTATCCCCTTGTAGACAAAAATATAAAATAAAACAACCTCACTTAGTGCGTGTTGGTAAAAATAAGACTCTAGAAATCCTCTAAATGCCACCAAAGAGCGTATTGGCGAAAAAACCTACAGCAAACTGCAAGAAAAACTCCAGCGATCGGGCCGCAGCGTTGCGAGGGCGTCTGCTCAGAAGCAAATGCCGGAACCGCCGCCGAGTTCAAGGGCACGCGACGCCGCGGGTGAGGACAAGAAAAACAGGAGAGCGGCGGAGAAGGAGGGAGCGCTTGGCGCTACCTTAGTGATTTTAGGGGCCTTATGTGGCAGTCCCTTTTAACTAGTTTCAGTATCAGCCGGACGTTGATGACGAAATCCGCCAAGAGAAGGCGCCGTGATTTGGGTTTTCATATATTTGGGGTAATTAATAAGTTATTTAGTTACATTTTTTATTTTATATTATTGTGTACTAATTGATGGCCTAATAACGGGAGCTTTCACGGCAACGGCCCAGCGCGACGATAATCCCCAACACTTTGCATATAAATAACGTGCGCCTTTCTGGCGCAATCACATAGACATTACCTTCGTAAAACAAGGGACTTAAGTTCGATCCCGACCAGGGGAAGCGGCTCTGTTTGGGTCCGTGACGCCATGACCCCGAAGGGCTACGACGACAAGGCGGGCCCCTAGAGTGCCGCGCACTTAAAGGGACACTGAAGTGATTTGTAAACATTGCGGGTTTACTAGCGCAAATTGTAGTCCGGAGTCCATAAGCGATTTTTCGACCACTATGAGTGCGTTTACGCGAATTTATTTGGTAGAAAGATCAATTGGAATATGCTGTCCTCCTCTCTGCACCGTCGCCTATTTTCTGTGGCGTTTTCGTGTGACGTCAGGAGGAGGTGAGTTGTCAATTGGCTGCGCTACAACACGGCTCGCCGAGCTTCCGACAGAGTCAGTCGGCCAAGCGTTTAGTTCGCCGGCAGCCGATGGGTCGTGGCAATTCGCTCACTCAGTTGAAACTAAGCCATAACACGTATGTGAATGGAAGAATATGCCTTTCTTTAATTTGTTAGTTTGTACACAGTATCAAGCTACGATTCCGGGTCGCTCCACACAAGCGCCGCACAAGTGCAAATGCGACGCTTCGCTGACTGGTACGCTAGTAGAAATATATATATATATATATTGACACGGTCTCGATGGATGGAATGGGTTTATTTACAGTTGTGTGGACCGGGAAGGGCCAAGCGAACAGATCGGGAAGCGGCCGGCACAGTCACCACCTCAACCTCTTCTTCTACCAAAACCACATGGGGCTTGGTCAATCCCTTTCCATTAGAAACCCCAAAGACAATGTCCTTCGTAGAAACTGTGCTGTAACACTTCCCCGGGGCGAGACGAAGCTCACTGAGCGAGTTGAAGTTGTCGGGGATGGCAAGGCTTCAGGCGGGCGACGTGAACAACTTGAGTTTTGCGGGACCGACGATCTTGGTACATCACTTTAGCGATTTCATAATTCAGGTCGCTTAATTTTCGCACAACTACAAACGGGCCGGTATAGGTTGATAGAAACTTCTGACACAAACCACGTTTGCGTAGCGGCGTCCAGAGCCAGACAAGGTCACCAGTAAAGTACGAAGCTGGTGCGTGTCGTCGGTCATATCGCGCCTTAGTCTTCGCCTGGGACGTCAAAGTCCGTAGTCGGGCAAGGCGGCGCGCCTCTTCAGCACGACAGAGAGTCTGCGCTATAGAAACATCTTCATGGTAAGAAAAGGGCAGGATACTGTCGAGGAAGCTGCTGGGCAGTCGCATGTATAAAAGAAAGAAAGGTGCGTATCCCGTGACCTCGTGCTTAGCGGTATTGTAAGCGTATGTGATAAAAGGTAACATATCGTCCCAGTTTTTGTGATCTGAGGATACGTACATGGCCAACATGTTTGTCAGTGTACGATTTGTGCGCTCAGTAAGGCCATTGGTTTGTGGGTGATATGGCGTGCTGTGTCGGTATTGTGACCCACAAAGACGAAGGAGCTCTTCGACGATATCCGCTGTGAATTGTCGTCCGCGATCACTTATAACCACCCGGGGGGCACCATGGCGCAATATGATGAAGTGCAGAAAAAAGTGTGCGACTTCGGAAGCTGTAGCGGATGGCAGAGCAGTCGTTTCCACATATCTTGTCAGGTAATCGACACAGACAAGTATCCATCGATTCCCGGCCATCGACTTGGGAAACGGGCCGAGCAAGTCAATTCCTACTTTTTCAAAAGGTGACGTTGGTGGACGCACCGGATGCAAAGGCCCGGAAGGAGGGACTGTGGGATGCTTGTAGGGCTGGCACACCTGACATCCGGCGACGTACTGCTTCGTCGTCTTTCGGAGGCGAGGCCAGTAGAAACGTTGACGGAGTCGGTAAAGCGTGCGGGCAAAACCAAGATGCTCTGAGGTGACGTCGTCGTGCATAGCATGCAGGACGACAGGCCGGAGGCTCTCAGGCACGACAAGCAGAAAACGAGCACCATCGGACGAATAATTCCGTCTCCAGAGCAAGCCATCTCGGATAACGAATGGTGAAGTCGACGCTTCAGACGCCTGTGCGGAGACAAAAAATGGCTGCAAGCTGCTATCTTTTTGTTGCTCTTCCTGAAACACGAGTGCATCGGGGAGCGTGGTCGAGATGGAAGCTAAGGAATCGGCATGGTGTTCTTCCTCAAATAGCTGCGCTTGTTGAGAAAGGCGTGACAAACAGTCAGCGTCGGTGTGGCGGCGCCCGCTCTTGTAGACAACAGCGAAATCGAATTCCTGAAGCCGTAAAGACCAGCGAGCAAGTCGACCCGAGGGGTCGCGTAGTCCAACAAGCCAGCACAGGGAGTGATGGTCGGTTACGATGGTAAAATGACGTCCATAAATGTAGGGTCTGAACTTCTGAATGGCGAAAATCATCGCAAGGCATTCTAGTTCTGTCACCGTGTAGTTGCGCTCTGCTTTCGAGAGGGTACGACTTGCGTAGGCGACAGCGCTATGAGCACCTCCATGCGGTTGGACCAGCACAGCCCCAACACCAATGGCGCTGGCGTCTGAGTGGATCTCAATAGGGGCCGAGGGGTCGAAGTGGCGCAACACAGGACCGGATGTCAACAAACGCTTCAACTCCGTGAAACACGAGTCACATTCGGGAGTCCACACAAAGGGCGTGTCTTTACGAAGAAGAGCTGTGAGGGGACAGGCGATCTTGGTGAAGTCTTTGATAAACCGACGAAAGTAGGAGCACAGTCCAAGGAAGCTCCGCAGGTCCTTAAGTGATCGGGGTTTTTGAATGTCACGAACCGCAGCAATCTTTTGTGGGTCAGGCCTGATACCATCGCAGTCAACTAGGAAGCCGAGCACAAGCGCCTGGCGCTCTCCGAAATGGCACTTCTTC
This sequence comes from Haemaphysalis longicornis, assembly GCF_048455015.1. Lineage (NCBI taxonomy): Eukaryota > Metazoa > Arthropoda > Arachnida > Ixodida > Ixodidae > Haemaphysalis > Haemaphysalis longicornis. The sequence goes on from NW_027526203.1 coordinate 187,387,677, forward strand.
GAGTTCAGGACCAGGCCAGCCTGCGCGATGCGCTGGAGAACAACATCAAGCCGCTGGTTATGCTCGTTGAACGTCCGGCCGAAAATTATGACGTCATCTAGATCTTCCCACTTCAGGCCCCGAAGGACAGAGTCCATGAATCTTTCGAATGTTGCGGGCGCGTTGCACAGGCCGAACGGCATAACATTAAATTCGAACAAGCCATCTGGTGTGACGAATGCTGTCTTTTCCTTGTCGTCCGGGTGCATAGGAATCTGCCAGTAGCCCGATCGAAGATCAACCGACGAAAAGTAGGAGGCAGAATGCAGACAATCGATGGCGTCGTCAATTCGCGGAAGTGGGTAGACGTCCTTCTACGTCACATTATTAAGTCTACGGTAGTCAACGCAAAATCGCCACGTGTTGTCCTTCTTTCTGACCAGTATTACAGGAGCGGCCCATGGGCTGGTAGATTCCTGAATTACACCTTTCCGGAGCATTTCCTCAGTCTGCTCATTTATAGCGCTGCGCTCAGCAGGAGACACGCGGTAAGGTTTCTGCCGGATGGGTGGTGGGTCGCCGGTGTAAATTCGATGTTGCGTCCGAGACTCTGGCGGCGCAGGAGGGTATTTACCCTGCGCAAAATCAAACACCGAAGCGTGCCGAGCCAGCAATTTTTGTAATGCGTGTCGTTGCTCAGACGGCAACGATTTGTTAACCATTTTGATGAAATTGGCTGTATAGTCCGGTTCCACATTAGTCGCAGGGCCAGCCATAGAAATAGCGTCCAGTGAAGTATCTAAATTATTGGCATAACTGGCGAGCGTGAGGCCCTGAGGGAGAAGTACGGATTCTGAGCTTGCGTTCACTGTCCACAGGTGAGTAAAGCCACCCTCCGCGTGAACCAAAGCCCGAGGTACGAACACATTTTTCTTCATCGCTGTGTTCAGTTCGGGCTCAACTAACGCCACACAGGGGCTACCCTTGCTCATTTGGCTGCACTTCACGGGAACGAACATGGCTGCCATAGGAGGCAATAGCGTATCATCGGCAACAGCGAACACTCCTCGGCCGGGTTCGGTGGCTTGCTCGATACAGACAGGCAATACACTTCCCAATGAAATCTCTCCAGCACCGCAATCTAACTTTGCCCCACATTCTTTCAAAAAGTCGATACCCAGAATGACATCGTGCGTTGCGTACTCCAATACGGTAAACTCAGTTCTGAAGGTGTCTCCGCCAAGCACAACGTCTGCCGAGATAATTCCAACTACCCGCAAAGGCTCACCACCAACCCCACGGAAATGTCTAGTTCCATCCCACTCAAACATAACTTTATGTCCAAGGCGATCTTTAAATGACGAGCTCATCACTGACACACTAGCACCAGTATCCACCAAAGCAGTTGCGTTCACACCGTCGACACAAATACACACCTTGTTCTCTACCATCGCTACTGACAGGGGATTTGGTAAAACCGACCGTTCCGCGACTTCACCCCTGTCGGCCGCACCAGCTAGTTTCCCAGCGGCGGGGGCACGGACCGGCGGCGAGGCGACGGCGACCGGCCCCGGCGAAGCGGTGGTGTGATGCTACGGTCGGAGACGGCGGGAGACGCATTGCGGTTGGTGCGCGGAGCCGGGTAGTGGAAAAGGGGATCCTGGTGGATTGCGCCATCTCGTCGGCTGGGTGAAGAAGGAGCAAAGAGCCGCGGAGCTTGCTGCTGACGACGGCGACAAAAGCGAGCGATGTGCCCACTGACGCCACAGAAATAGCAAACCGGTGGTTCCCGATAGCGGTCTTGGTCGCCTTGTTGCCGGTAGCGGGCTGGTTCGACTTGTTGTCGTGGGTAGCCAGCGACTACTCTACGGGATTCGCTCTCGTAGCCGAGTCGCCGGGATGGCGCTCGGAAGCTCTGAACATTGACGCCATCTTGTGGAAACGTACCGCAGGGCTCTGTGTAGCGGAGTTGTGGTCTGGGTGCTGGTACTTGAAGGCAAGGCTCGTGAACGGCGCACGGGTGGAACACGCAATTTGCAGGAGGCCCCGAATAGGCAGGCGGACTGGCGGTGCACGCTTGAACTTGATACCCTAGTTCTTCCCGTATAATACGGCGAACCAAGGATGCGATATCCTCAGATGGACCAGTGTCCACGCTAGCGACAGTGGGAACGTTTGGAAGACGTCCAAATTTGGGGCAAATCCGCCGAAGCTTGAGAGCTTCAAATGTGCGGCAGTAGCTGGCCACGTCTGCTGCAGAGGCTAGGTTTTCCTTTGCAATCAAGAAGTGGTATACGTCCTCCGCTATACCTTTTAGCAAATGGCCCACCTTGTCCTCCTCAGTCATGTTCGGGTTTACAAGAGAGCAGAGTTTAAGGACCTCTTGTATGTATGCCGTACAAGTCTCGCCCGGTACCTGTGCTCGCTGCGCGAGCGTCTGCTCGGCCTTTTTGCGGCGGGAAATGGGGTCGCCAAAAGATTTCCTCAGCTCCTCGACGAAGCTCGCCCATGTCGTGAGCTTTGATTCATTGTTTTCAAACCAGGTCAAAGCTGTTTCGACGAGATACACCACTACATAGGCTAGTTGCGCGGCTGTGTCCCAGCGATTGTATTTGCTCACCCTTTCGTAGTGTTTGAGCCAATCCTCGACATCGTCATCATCGTTCCCAGAGAACGAGCGTGGTTCCTTGTGGTGCCAACCGTTCACCACTACTGGGGAAGAGTGTTCACCATTCCGGGGCGGTGCCATGTCAGCGGGGTCCACGGGCAAGCCGGCGATTCGCCTACTCCGACGGAGAACGCAGGATTCCGCTGAGTCCGCAGGGTCCAGGACGTTGCTACCCCGCACCTCCACCACGTGACACGGTCTCGATGGATGGAATGGGTTTATTTACAGTTGTGTGGACCGGGAAGGGCCAAGCGAACAGATCGGGAAGCGGCCGGCACAGTCACCACCTCAACCTCTTCTTCTACCAAAACCACATGGGGCTTGGTCAATCCCTTTCCATTAGAAACCCCAAAGACAATGTCCTTCGTAGAAACTGTGCTGTAACAATATATATATATATATATATATATATATATATATATATATATATATGATGTTAGTAGAGATAGAGACACCCGAACCCAAGAAAGACGTAGAAAAAAGAAATAAGTTTACTGACGTTTCAGGAAGAGGACTTCCTTTCTTCACAGTCCTCTTTAGAAACGTCAGTAAACTTATTTTGTTTTTCTGCGTCTTTCTCGTGTGTCTCTGTCTCTACTAACCGGATTTTTTCGCGCTCTGCGTGGGTTTTTATCTTTCCAGACTATATATATATATATATATATATATATATATATATATATATATATATATATATATATATATATATATATATATATATATATATATAAAAATATATATATATAATATATATATATATATATATATATATATATATATATATATATATATATATATATATATATATATATACAGAAAGAAATGCCGGCAGTCTACAAAGCCAAAGATGGCATAGGGGAATGGTTAGACAATTTTTTACCGCTTGTGACGTTACAGTATTATTATTGTTTTTTTGATTAATTACGTGAGAAAGAAAAACACGCGCCCAGAGTGAGGACCGAACCCACGCCTTTCGATTAGATCTCGAATGCCGTACCAATTATATATGCCTTACCAATATATATATATATATATATATATATATATATATATATATATATATATATATATATATATATATATATATATATATATCTGTGTGTGTGTGTGTGTGTAGCGAATCAGAAAATGGGAAAATAAGGGGCTCCGTGAAATAAGATAGAAAATAAGGGTTGGCATTCAAGAAAACCTCGGAAAGCAAAGGGGAGGTTGTGGTGGGTCATAGAAAGAGATGAAGAATTTTTTTGAGTCGAAAAGAAAGTGGCGAAAAAATGCCCGCCGGGTGGGATCCGAACCCACGACCTCCAGAATACTGGTCTGGTGCGATAACCACTACGCTACCGGCGGGGCTGTTTCCCCAGCACTTTCTCGGGTATTTTATGTTAAGTTATTTTTGTTTCCTGCACTTGGGGGTGGTAGCCAGCGCCACTCGGGCTACTCGGGGTGAAGGGGACCTTCACGGCCCGGGGGTTAAAAAGGAGGTCCCCTTCACCCCCAGTAGTCCGAGTGACGCTGGCTACCACCCCCAAGTGCAGGAAACAAAAATAAATTAACATAAAATACCCGAGAAAGTGCTGGGGAAGCAGCCCCGCCGGTAGCGTAGTGGTTATCGCACCAGACCGGTATTCTGGAGGTCGTGGTTTCGGGTGCCACCCAGCGGGAATTTTTTCACCACTTTCTTTTCGACTCAAAAAATTCTTCATCTCTTTCTATGACCCACCACAACCTTCCGTTTGCTTTCTGAAGTTTTCTTCACTGCCAACCCTTATTGATATATATATATATATGTATATATATATATATATAGCCACTTGAAGGCGGGAGAAGAGTCAGCGAAGTCAGTATAGGTACTACGGACATAAAATCAACTGGAACTTTTACCCTACAGCGTAAAGCTAGGGAGAAGGAAGGACTTTTTAGCGCTGGGTGAACAAGCACAGCGGTCAGCCGCACGACCGCTGTGCTTGTTCAGCATCAGCACACATCTGCGAATGCTTTTTCGTCTAAGAAATTCAATTGCTAGACGTGAGATACTGTGGAAGTTTGGGGGACGCTTACTGCACGAGCGTTATACAACAAATAGTCACCTAAGGCACTTGAAATGCTGAAACTAAATAAAAGTGTAAACTGGTTAACATTATATACCTTATATAACCAATCACGGCAGCGCTGGCTCGTGACCGAGTAGTCTGAAGCGCTAGGATTGTCGTTTTGCAAGTCGCAAGTTCTAATCCCTGAGGGTACCTGCTTTTTTTCGTTTACGGCCGATGTTTTCTAAACTGTGTTCACCATTTTTTGGCCGTAACGTTCACTGCTCCACGAGCGAGTTCGCGGAAAGTGCGCAGACTGACACTGACGCGCTAGCGAGTTGTCGTTGGCATGCTGTTGCCACAAGCACCTACTATTTTCGGGTAGTGGGCACAGCCCAGAATCAGCAGACCCTTGGCCTGGTGCGAACACGTTTTTTACGATACGGGCATGAGTGAGGCAAGCTCCAAATAGGGGGAAAAGCGCATGGTATTTGAGCGTCTGCGGTGACGCGGAGGGCGTTCATCCTTCACGTAAGTCTCGGCTGTTGATTGCTACGATTCGAAGCCGTCTCCGGAGGTTTATCGTAGCGTTTTACAGACGTCAACATGGCAGAAGCACGGTATGGCGATTATTGAGATATCGAGAATATCCATCCAACGATGACGTCGGATGTCAAGCGTGTTGTTTTAAAAACCGAAGCCGAAACTTTTTTTAATGCTAGTCGAAATCGTCCAATCACCGTGCATTTCCTCCCTACATCACAGCGTTTAGTTGCTGCGCCCGCCGCACAACGCGCATGGTAGTTTTTCTTCTTTCGAGCTTTATAAAATAATTACCGGCTTATCAGCCGGATAAACGAAGAAAAGCGCGTTAATTTGAGCCAGTCTACGCAGAGCAAGCAAAAACGGGAGCTTGACAAATTCACTTCAGTGTCCCTTTAATATATAGCCACTGAATGCTCATACTACGCTTATGAGTGAGGAGCTAAATGAGCGGCTTGTTCGTCTGGCGTTAGCCGAGTTCTAGGCAACTCCTTAGAGAAAAAGGTTTCTGGCACTGCACCGTGGTTTCCCTTGCCGGCACAAAGACGCAAGCCTTCGTTAAAGTTGTTGATTGGAAGTTTCTTCAAAGAAAGAGGAGTTCAAACCATAAGCCCAAAAGGGAGCCACCTTCTCGAAATTACAATATCAAGCTTGTTTCGATGAACCGGCTGTTTCTGGCATGCATTCTGGATCATCGCCAGGCGTGGAAATGTCGGGCTGCCAATACCACCCAGCACCAAGAAAGCTGAAAAAGGCGGCGGCTTTGTCGATCAACATCAAGGAAATAAGGGTGACGGTGCGCGCACCTAGATAAGTCGCTTGATGGTTTCGGCAAATTTATGTGCTATATCATGCTGTACTTCCTGTTCTTTTTAAGCAAAGCTCTATACGTTCACAAATACGGTCTCATCTCTGTGGGCACGCCAAGGCACCAAGGCCTAACACGCCGAGCGCATGCGTCAGGCAAATCAGGCATACAGCATAGAGCTCAGAATTCGGTTAAGTAACCAGAAAAGCATCTAAACCCCCTTTTGGATGATAAGGTGCCTGTGAACAATGAGATCACCCCCCCCCCCCATGTGTTCCTGGTAAATATTATGTTTGCAGATTATCCTTAAAAACTAGACAGTATCAGTGTAACTAAAAAGAGCAGTGCTTGAACAAGTCGCCGTGCGCATGCGTCAGGCTAGGCAGGACCCAGCATTTTTCGCCAGAGAAGCCGAGTGTAGTGTCAGTAGATAAGGCATCAGAGTACCGCCACTGAGGCACGCAAGTCAGCAACCGCGGCTATTTTGGTGTTTATTAGAGTTACGATATTGCCGCACCTACGGCCTCGACGTTAACTTTGTCCAGTAGCTACCTATGATGCAGTAAAAATGCAATCTTTGGACACAATCCTGCTGCCGAAATGCTGTTACACGCGTTATCTATGATTCGAATTCGGAACGTAGTCAGTCGCGCGTAGCCGCAGTGCCGTGAGGACAAGCTAAGCCTACTAGAGCTGAACGACTAACACGAATAAACAACAAAATGACGGCGCGCGTGAACCATCAGTGTAAAACATACCACGTAATGCGAACTGACTAATGATCATAGCGGTGGCATGGAAGAATAGGTGAAAAGAGTGTCGATACTCTGTACCCGTACCTAGTGACACTAGCCGAGCGCAGGCGACAAGCCCGCCGAGACATCCAGAAATATTTTATACCCTGCTACATCAACATTTGTAGTGGTGTACAACCGCTTTTCTGGACATCCACTTTCGCAGAGCGATAAATTTTTGTTATGCACCAGGTTTTAAATCAACACGACTTCATGTGCGAGGGCATGCCAAAGTAGCCCCGCGTGCTAATACGGAGTCTAGTGACGGTTGTGCGCAATCATTGCTCGGTCATTATGGTCCTGGCTCAGCTTTAAGAGATCTAAGCGGTGCTGATGGGTGGCCTTAATTAACGCTGATCGCCTGGAGGAAAAACACCACTGGGTAATTTCGAGCGCCTTCCGAGGATCACTGAGGCACATGACTTACGTCGACAGAGATTTTACGGAAGCAGTAGATTATTCGAGAGGGCTTTACTTTGAGGCAAAGTCAGCCGCATTACTAAATAAAAATGTTCCTTCAGCAATGGTTGAAGGTGAACCGAGATTATTTACGTTCCTCTGTCCTGGGCTTTTTTTCTTATTTTGTTGTTCACACAAAAATCTCGGCTAATTTAAATAGCAGCTCGCCTGAGGCTAGCACAAAAATTACGCGTATGCAGTCAGGTGTGAGCTCAAGTAAGGGTCATAACCTAGTTATCTAATCTTGAAAACTAACTTTTGAGATGAACAACGCAAGTTCTTTTAGTCTAATTTGTCGGGTAGGTACTTCCTGCCGAGATTTAACAAAGAATGCAAGAAGGTGTGAAATTGGAAGCTTTAAATTTTAAATTCACAGGTGGTCTATAAAACAACATCAAGTTATGACGTCACGCAAATATGGTGGCGTCGGCGCCACTACTGCGGGCTGATACGTTGATGAGAGAATGCAGGGATTGTGTCGTGGAAACCGTACCGGCGCCTTTTTAGATATGTCGCATCGTTTCGTCGACCTCGTTTCAATGAATTTACAGAGAACCTAGACAGAGTCGCCACAAGTTTTTTCATGTGAAATGCTGTGAAATGAAGAAGCGAAAAGCCGTAAGAACCACTACGCATTCGCATTGAAGGCGCACTGCGCTAGCTCGGAAATCCGTGCATAGAAACTGCGTAACGCCAGGAGAGTTGCCAGCTAGGCCTGAGGTTGATACGTGTCATGAATTGAATAGTGCTAACACGGGACGCAGCAAGAAAGAAGAAACACGTGCCCTAACTAACAGCTGTTTCTCCAAGCGAAGGTTGAAGTAATTGAATTGAACGTGCGATGTGCATATGCTAAACGCCATGCACAAATCCCACCATGAGCAGCTTTGATGATGAGGTGCATGACCTGAATTCACGTTCGCAGGCCTATGGGGTGGCCACGGGTGATCAGTTCGGCCGAAGCTAGGGCAGGCGGTTATGCGGACACGCGCTCGTGGAGAGGAAAAAAAATTGAAAAACTAAAATATAAAATGTTATACGAATAAAAGGCTGCACCAAAAATTTAAATTTAACCTATATTTACATTAAACTAAAACAAAAAAAATATTTTTGAAAAGTAAAAAATTAACATATCTTTGCGTAAGGGGACAGCCCTTAATGTCATAGCGCAACGACACGATATGCCACTCTTCTTGTGCGTTGCATGCACGGGTCATGCCACACACCTGCACGTTTGCATCATCGCGCTCCTCACTATCCGTAGGAAGTATATAATGCTCATTTGCGCGCATACGTGTATAATGGAAGAGCCCTTAACTTAATAACGCAAGGACCCGCTATGCCACGCTTCTTGTGTGCTGCATGCATGGGTCATGTCTTGCAGCTTCATGTGCGCTTTGGGGTATAGATTGCGCCTCCAATCGGCACATCCTCCTTTAAGTTGAAGAAAGCAATGGTTTTTAGATACCACAAACCCCTCTCATCAATGGAGGGTTCCAAGCATTCCTACAATTCAAGGATTATCAGGTGCCGCCCTTCATAACATCACCAGGTCTGAAATGCTGCCTGGTCCGGCCATAATATCACTGGATACCACGTGAGGCTGTAGAACCGAGGTGCAAATATACTAGTTGAGGCTCACTCCGACACAAATAGCCTTTCCTCACTAGAAAAGCAGCTGACAACCTAGGCTGAGTACATTTGCAACAAACTTCCTGAATGAATTCACGACCACACTATTCGCCTTCAGCCCCCGAAAGCTGTTCTGTCTCTACCCTAGGTAGCAGGAAGGCAAGCAACACAGCAGTAGGTGCTAAGAATCTTTGGGTCCGGGCAGAGCACCTCTGGGAATTATTTATTGCTACATTCAATGCTCGAACTCTTTCGAGCGAAGACAGTTTATCCTTTCTTTTACATCAGCTATCTGGAATTTAATGGGACATAGGAGGGTTGAGCCCGGTAAGATGATTTTACGAGGCATTGGTAGTTCTCCCCTCCGGGGACATTTTGTGTCATGCCGGGAATTCTGAAACACATCATTTAGGCGTAGGGTTCTTGGTTCATAGGGCTATAGCTGGGAATGGGGCAGAATTTTCCAGAATTATTGAGCGTGTAGCATTCCTTGTTATTAGGCTCAGCAAAAAGCACAAGTTGCATGTGTACAGGTCTATGCGTCAACATCCCCATACGATGATTGGGTTGTGGACTTTTTTTAAGTAGACGTTGAACTCGAAATAGAGTAAAAACTCCGTACTCTATCTCCACGAGCGACTGCAATGCATAAAGAGGAGTTGCAAAGGACGGACAGCATGCGGTGGGGAAATTTGGCCTCGGCTCTCGAAACAGCCACAAGGAAATGCCGGTTGCCTCTGCCGAAAGGAATAATCGTGGAATCATGAATGCAGTCTTCCAGAAAAGAACGAATAGAAAATGAACTTGGAAAGGCCCAACTCGCAAAACAAAATATTAAATTGTCTGAGTGTGCCTTGCACTCCCCGCATGATACATGATGTACAGGCAGGGTCAACACGAGGGATCACAGGATGGTCAGAAACCGAATCTGCCCAGATTTAAGAAGGCAAAGAATAAAAATGCTAAAGCGGAAAGCGCCTAACCTGCCCTCCATGGGGAGAAAAGTGGGAGAATTCACATAGCTACTTGATAATATATTCTCTGTGTTATCCAATCAAGGAAACGATGTGGACACTGTCAACAATCGTGTCATGGATGGGGTCATTCAGTGAGTACTGGCCATAGGGCAGAAATAGCCCCAATGCGAATCGAAGTTATCGCAGAGAACCAAGAAAAGCTCCGAAAAATTTTATTCTCCAGTGTGACGGACGGAATAGAATTGCCCGAGTTGTCCGAATTGATCAGCAAAAGTAAGACTGCCGATATCTGTGCATTCGATGTTGCAAGTGTTGAAGCAACATCGAAACACGGAGGAAGTTTGAAAGCGATTAGGAGGGAACTCACTAGTGGCAAAAATAGAATGTATGCACTAAAGGATGAGAATGGTGAAATAAGAAGGAATATGGATGATATACTAAAAATAGCAGACCAGTTTTACGCAAAACTCTACACTTCTCACCCTTCCTCAGAGACCAGTTTTGCGATAGATGATGTCGGGCAGGTTTTGTGTTACGAGAGATGTAGCAACGGCGCTAGCAGATGTCGCCGGCTCCGGGTGCGGCTTGTCGCCAAGGTAGGCGCGCTCAACCAGAGCGCACCGCGACAGCAACGTGACAAGTGGCGCATGCAGCGCAACAACGTGCTCCTCCTGGCCGTCGCGGCCATCTTCGACGCCTCCTGGCTGCCGCTGCACATCCTCAACTTGGTCGCCGACACAACGCTGAGGCTGACCGAAGACTAGCGCCTCTACCGCGTCTACTTCGCGGTCAAAGCAATCAAGACAGGCAAAGCTTGAGCAGATCGTGGCATTACGCCCGATATATTGTGCTTTGGTGGGAAAATTGTGTTAACAAAGCTTGCAAAACTATTCTCGCGGTGCCTGAGGATGTTAACGGTGCCAAAGGGGGGGGTGGAAAAAAGATAATTTAGTTGTGTATAGGAAATGTGAAGCCAAACGGCTTACGAATTCCAGACTCATCAGCCTGCTCTCAGTTACCTACAAGTTTTTAACAAAAGTAATTCTCAACGGCATCAGTGAAACTTTAGACCTTCAAGAGCCACAAAAACTGGAAGGTTTAAGAAGGGCTTTCTAAGTTTACACCACATTCACGATATCATCAAGGTAATCGAAAACTGTTTAGACTATAATACACCATCGCACATAGCATTTAGAGATTATGAAAAAGCATGAGACTCAGAGCTCACTTCACTAATAACTAACGCTTTACGTTTTCACGGAGTCGCCAAGCGATACATTGCGCTCTTCTGTATATACCACATGTGCACGGGAACGATACGGCTGCACAGAATAACTCCTAAGCTCACTATACGCAAGGGTGTCCTGCAAGGGGACACAATATCTCCGCAATTATTTACAGCCTATCTGGAGGGTGTACTCACACAGCTTAAATAAGGAAAAAAATGGGTGCAAATAAATGGGGAATATCTGAGCCATATAGTGTTTGCAGGTGACATTGTCTTGTTCAGTCAAACCAGTCGGACATTGCAGGGCATGCTTAGCCATTTGTGCTGGAAATGTTTGGCTTACGATTAAAAATAATGCCGAAACAACCAAAGGTTATGTTTTGTAAGCATTCCAATGAACCTGATATCCTGACTAGTGAGCTTCCTGTGTCACTCAAATAGCTGGTATATAACTAATACGCTATTACAGTAATGGCGTACGGGCCAGAAACATCGGGTCTCACTAGGTGTCTTGAAGAAGAAGAAGAAAATAACTTTATTTTGACATGGATCTCCTAGTCCGGAGCTCCAGGGATAGCCGACAGGGCCTTCTCTGCGCGTTCAATAAGTGTCCTTTGTACTTCCGCGCTAGAGTCGGCCAGCCTCCTTTCCCATGAAGTGTGGGTAGGACTGGGTATGGGAGGAAGGTTAGGGTTCTGTGCACATGTACAGAGAGTGTGATAGATGCTAGGGTAATCCCCTCAGTTAGGACACTTGGGAATGCCCGGTAATTGTTGTAATCGGTGTGTGAGGTGTACAGTAGGTAGCGTGGTTGTCTGAATTTGCCTTAGTACAGCGGATTCCCGGCGAGTGAGTGTTTTGTGTGGTGTTGGGTGCTTTTGTCTGTTTTGACGGGCCGTCCGTAGCAGATCCCTGGTGTCAACTGGTTTGTGAGGTCTTTGGTGCGTCCTACGTTCCTTTTAATGTGGAAGTGCATGCTGAGGCGTTCGGTGGTTAACGCTAGGCGTCTTGAAAGAAAACAGATCATCCCAACGAGTGGTGTAAAGAAGAATGCTAGGGGTCACGCTTAGGGATAAGCAAATAGATTCATGGATTAGGGAATAGACTGGTGTAGAAGACATTCTACCTCAAATTAAGCGAAGAAAATGGGCATAGTCGGGCCACGTCATGCGCATGAGGGATAACAGGTGAACCATCCGTGCAGCGGAGTGGCTGCCGATACATCATAAATGAAATAGGGGAAGGTCAAGGACTGGATGGAGGGATGAGGTACGAAAATTTGGGGAGAAAGAGAGGACTTAGGTAGCAGTGGACCGATGTGGCTGGAGATGTTTGGGAGAGGCCTTCGTCCTGCAGTGGATACGACCAGGCTGATCATGACCATTATAAAAGCATAGGTTATATAAATGCAACACCAAACGTAGATGTACTACTTATAACGTGTTTTGGCTGAAGCGCAGCCTTAGTTGTTGTGCTTTGGTTGTTTACCATGAAGCTTGGCGTGTTTGTTTTGCGTTTACGTTTAGGAAAGATGGGAACGTTTGTTTTTTTTCGTGGAAAGGAAGCCTATATAAAGGCAAACCAAAGCGTAAGATTATCTGTGCGCATTGGCAGGGCGACACGCGTGAAAAGAGCCAAAAAACCGAGAAATACAGATTAACGTGGGCTTGTACTTTCCTGCAAAATAAGCTAGTTCTTTTTCCGGTAGTGCTACGGACACTGCGCTCACGTAGTGCGCTCCTCAGTTGTGAATGCAGAACGCCTCGTAAATTTCGCGTGTTGGTCGGTGTACATTTTTTAAGCGAAGTTTTTTACCTCTACCCATCAAGGGTTCTATCGCGACCGTTGGGGTCAACAGAAAACTCCCGCGAACAAATGAAACAAGTCGCTGGCACCACCAGTAATCGAACCTGGAACGAATAGAGAAACGGAGCGAGAGCCTGTTGTCTTAACAACTGAGCTACGAGGCCAAGCGGAGACTGGGGAGACATACGGTTCACTCACCGAGCACATCTACGGTCTCACCCCCTGCGTTTTCGCTGAATGCAACATGATATCGCCATGCGACCTCTCGCGCCGCAGTGCGCTCTGCCCACGGACGTGTGGCCATCGTGTGCGCGCCGTGCGCATGCGCTAGGAGTTAGTAAAAATTAATGGAAGCTCACACCAATGCATGGCACCTCACTTCTACTCCGTCTCTGCCACCGATCTAGTCGCCTCCATCGGCTGCGGCAGAGACAGAGGAAAAGTGAGATCGTCTAACACCGGGTTTGAGCTTCCTTTAATTTTTATTAAAAAAAAGTTTGCACTCATGTGCTTCACCAATACAACTCAACCAAGCACCATTCGGGGATCATTCAATGATTTACCCAAGCAAAAAATGTTTCTTTGAAGTAATAAAGGGTGTGGTGAAGTGCATTTCACTTGTCTGTGGTTCCACTCTGTGTAGAGCCACGTATGTCAATTCAAGTGATGTCACATGGGTAATCGTTCTGGGTTTCGTCAAGGACTTCTCTTTCCAACCAGCTTCACAGGGTGAATTGGGCGCATTTTTTTTAACGTACTCCCGGCCTTGAAGTTAAGCCTATATTTGTAATTATTCGCATGCAAGGCGAGTATGCGGTAGGTTCTGTTTTTTTAAGGAGTTGGCATGTTCCCTGAGCGGAGCGTTAACGAGCGCCCTGTCTGGCCAATATACGATAGTCCACAGGACAGGGGAACGTCGTGAAAGACGGCCTCACCAACTTTGACAAAGGCCGTAGCGTGTCTCTTAACTGAGCCCTTGCTCACATCTTCGCTGTTGGCCATTTTGCACTATCCTTTGAGTTTCTTGGGAGCTGAGAAAGAAGGTCGACACCTGAGCGGCCAACAATCTTTTTGAGGTTGTGATTCATGTACGTAAGCGACCTATATATGGTATTTTTTCCTAAAAACAACAGTTACTTGTTAGCGCTCGTATTTGCAGCTTTTTTCTATGGGCCGTCTTAGCGCTGTCCTGTTATTGCATCGTAACAGCATCGTGTCGCTTCAGGTGTCTTTGGAGGCGCAGTGAGCCGCTTTGCGTCGTATTAGCCATCTCCTACAGGGGAAGGTTTTTGTCGTGCCGTGAAGAAGGCATCCTACGCAGTAGGCGTATTTCAGCTATTTAGATGCCGAACACACGCAACGCAATGCCATACGTTGTAATGTTTACCGTGGAGCCGCAAATTGTGAGTTAGTAAGGCTAGCGTCCTGGGCACGTTGGTACTCCATTGTTAAATAAAATGATTGCCCTAAAAAGGGCGACACGGACGGAATGAGGACAGACACGCACGGCGCAATGTTTACACGATCACAGAAATCAAGGACACAGTGGCACATGGATCACGCAACACATCCAAAAAAGGGCCCGTTGAACTAGAAATGAAGTTATTAAGGGTTGCGTCCTGGGCACGTATGTACTCCATCGTTAAATAAAATGATTGCGCTAAAAAGGGGAACACGGACGGAGTGAGGACAGACACACACTGCCCTGTGTGGCAGGACAGACACACACTGTGTGTGTGTCCTCACACCGTCCGTGTCCCCCTTTTTAGCGCAATCATTTTATTTAAGAATTTGTGTTAGGCTCCGCAGAGGCACACGTACATTAGCACATTCCATAAACGCGCTGGCGCGTAAACCATGACTCGAAGTCGACATTGTAAGCCTACAACTTCGATTTCGATTCCTGGTTGCCGAAGTTGCGATGGAATTATAAACCACCGTCATGGTGTTCACACTCCTTCATGGCTTATGATCCGTAGTGCATTCATGGGTCTTTTCACGGCTATAGAATCAGCCGGGTATGTTGGGAAGGGGATCCTGCTCCCGCCAATTCGCGTTGTTTTCCGCGGTAACGGGAGGTTCTTCCTGTGTAACTACTATCGCTATGTCATAAAGCTTCACAATGCGGCTACAACCGTTCATGCAAATTTGGGCACGTTGCCGTGCGTGCGAGGGCCCAGCGCCGCGGCCGCAAAGCTAGATCTCTTCAGAGGTGCACTACCGAGATATTTCATTGGCTTACGCAACCATCCCGATAAGTCGCTCCAACAATGCTTAATGAAGGTTAGGTATAAAAGTTACCTTATTGCTTCCATCACGGCTCACAAATTCGCAACAGCAGCTTCTACACTTAGTTTATCTGAAAGTACAGGGTAGTGTGTTATTATTTACTTAACGGACTAGTTGGTGCATGATGCTACTTAGAAAAAAACAGCCCCAAAAAATGATACGACAGGAAGTAAAGACAAACACAGCGCAGTGTTTGTCTTTACTACCTGTCGTATCATTTTTTGGCGCTGTATTTTCTAAGTTACCGTTTGTATTCTTATTTTATTTGTTTTCACAAAAAAGGCGTTGTTCAGTACAGGAAAGAATTCCGCATAGAGTGGCCGATGGGAGGCCAACAAATACAGGAAAAATACAGAAGGGTGACCCCTAGTAATCCACATGGATTGCTTAGGCTTGGAAAAAGTTGCGCTACTTTACGCCCTCTCCCTCCCGAAAGGGTGTTATCGAGCATCAGTGTTGCTGCATTGCTATGGAAATTTCCGACATACTTCGCCACATAGGAGCTGCAGAGGAGCTAGGTGCAAGATGAGAGAGCATTTGTGGCTCTTTCACCTCGCAGTAAAGTATAACCATGTGGGTGACGTCCACACACTGTTGCAACGCCGGCCAGGAGGCCACATGCGCCCACTGTGAGGGAGAAAGAGAAAATGGAAGGTCTGGTTCTTTGATAGCGTACACGTGTGACATATCACAGCCTGTGGTTAGTGTGTGTCCGCCAAGTGTGAGGCATCAAGGGGAGAGAGAATGCCTCGCGGCGCCATGAACAGCTCAGAGAGTCCCCCTAAACCTCTGTGCCACCAACACTGCGTAAGGGCGGGCCCGCGGCGCCGAGCACAACCCCATTGCTCCCCTCCAAACGATGGTGTTTTCGCGAATCAGCATGTAAGGCATTTAAATAAACTTTGTGATAAACCCAAGCCAAACGGGTCCGTGTCTTCACTGATCGGCACCAAGGGTGGCGTAAAGTGATACACAATGGCGTAACGCAGCTCCAAAGCACTTTAATGTACCCGTGTGACATACCGAAGACAGACACCGTAGCCGCCCCTTTTCAGCTGTGCTGGTCAACCATCTCCCCTGGGTGTAAGGGTCGATTTTTTGAAAGCAAAGCTTTGTAGCTCTACCAGCCAACTGTTCTTTCATGGCGTGCGGGACAACAAACTCCCAACGCGGCGGAGGCCGCGGCGTTGGTTGGGGGGGGGGGGGGGGGGGGGGGGGCGCAGGAGGTCACTCACGGAGCCCACTGCTGATAGCGCGGCGTTCCCCGGCGTACCCAGCGTTCCCCGCGTGCCGGAGCTTGCTCAGCCCGGCGGGCGCGACGGCAAAACGCATTCCGTCGGTTTTCTCGTCTGCTTCAGCGGCGGTTGCTTTGGGCCTGTTTTGAAGCAGCTTCGCGTCTATTGCGCGCTTCCTTCGCACGGCTTGATTAACCTTTTCGACCGCATGCCCTGGGTAATCCGGACCCGACGGAATTTATTGGTCGTGCGGCAAAGATACGTTAAGAATTTCTTTGCATTGCGGGAAAGCAAAATGTACAAACCATATACCGACATTTGGCAGCTGGAGAAGGGCTACCTTTTGCGCACTGCATGCCATGAATGGGACTCCGTTTTCTACATTGGTGAATACCATTTCGGTTGTGTTTATGAGGTATTACCGAAGGCAAAAATAGCAACTGGTTCTGATAAATAGCGATTATAAAAGTTCCCTCACCTTTCTCGCAAATCTCAAACTTACTAAACTAACTAGTTAAAATCGGTGTAACTGGGAATCACTCAGCTCACATGCCGATTTGTTTCGGTGTCTGCGCTTGTGTCGCGCCGTGGTGTAGCCCCAAGCTAGCACGTCAGGATAACTAGGTTCCGCTGTCTCACCCTTTGGAAGACGCTTCTCTGTGCTTTCTCTCACTTCCGAATCACCGCCTCGGCTACAGCGGCGGTGGCGTCCGCCGCTCTAGCCCGGCCATGGCCGCACTGCTGCTGCGTTCGGGACGCCGCCCCCTGCGAATTCCAGGTAACGGCTGGCAGAATCTCTGGTTTCACTCTTTGTACAGCCACGTGTGTGAATTCAAGTGACGTCGCATGGGAAATTGTTGTGGGTGTCGTTTAAAGCTTTGGTGTCCAACCACCTTCACAGCGTGGATTGGAGCCATTTTTTATTAGCCCTCGCAACATACATTCCCTGAGTTTTAGCGGCGAAGCTCCTCTTGCTCGGGCGCTGTCCCGTCCCTCGTTGCTGCTGTATACGGCACGACACATTAATGATGATTGTGGCAGGATCCTCCAAGGGATTGGCCAACCAAAGGTTGGCCGAAGAGGTCAAAACTTTTAACGCGTTCGTTGCTACCCAACAAGGAGAAGAGGAAGAAGAAGAGGTTGTCGTTCGTCGCCAGCGAGCTCGTCGTTCGTCGTTCGTCGCCAGCAACGACACAAGACGCTCTGCAGAAGGCGACGGCCAAGGTGGCTAAAATATCACACACCGAATTCGTCAGCTTACCCATGCAGATTCTCATCGTCCAAAACAACCCCTACATAACCACCACAAACATCGACGTCGTCGACGGGCTTGTCAATGGAGCGGTGGAAAGCTTGACGTGTCGAGTCTTTATATGATGTGCGGGCGAATGTTTCATGGTTTTACCGATAAGCATTTTTGCTTCTCCCCTCTCATCATCATTCACTTCGTGGAGATGGCGGAATTTGTTTTTCTTCAAAAAATGTAACACAAGATGACGTTTTGATTATGGCACATTTTAAAGTGGGAGGTTCAGGAAACCCACAGTTTATCCCTTCGGTGGATATAATTTTAGGTACCGTTATCAATTGCGCTTTCGGATTATTTTAAGCGATGTGATGCAGTAAACGATGAGAGGGCTTAACAAGCGAAGCTGCATTAGCTACAGCGACGAAATATAAAGTTCCCGATAGGTGTACAACAAACCTGAGCGTGAAACAGGCCCCGTTGGGGGGGAGGGGGGGTGGGAGCTTTCAAGTGAATGCTCGAGAAAGCAACCTATTATTGTGATTGCGGATGGTGCACAAATTGGGCAGCGATGGCGCCGAACTTCTTTCCTACAAGTTTTGTAATACAGATTGAGAGAGTTAGGGTTCAGCGAGCACCAATAAATTGCCTATGGCGTAAATGTTTTCATGTTTTGGACTGTTATAAGCAGGCTGTTCGGTCTCTCATTTCTTATGAGCACACGTTGAAATGATGTGTTGTAGAACTTTTGGACGTGTTCTGGTGCTTTGTATTGTTGGGAAATCGTAGTGACACTGGTCTTTGAGCCTGACCCCAACGCGCGATGTTCCCACTGCTGCGGTGTGTGCGGCCTACCTTAGGGGTCACTTGGAGCACCAGTTGGCTGCTCTAGGCAAAGAAACCTTTTGTTACTCTGGTCCACGCGCTTCATATATTGGTCACGAAAAACATCCTGAGCATCTCTATAGTTTCGTACTGAGTTTAGGTACGGTTGATGAAGACTTTCTTTGAACACTTGTGAACTATTTGTCAATTGATTTTGTAGTAGCTTGTTGCCCACACTAAACACATGTTGGGCAGTGCGTTGAGTGCCCGGTTTACTTGAAAACTGATTGGGTAATTTTCAGTTTTTTATGGCAGCCCTTTTACCCCTAGTCGCTGTACCTTGATTTGTGATTTAAAATAAATTCTCCTCTCTCTCGATCGGGCTCGGTATTTTGGCCAATATTATTACATACATTTTTATTTAACCACTACTTACATTCTTTATTTTGGAGCGTTAATTTCTACGCAAATGTTTTAAACATGTAGAAATTGTGTGCATATAATTTGTGTGCAGTGTATATTAGGCTCGGGTCAATTTTCGTAAACTAAGTGTACAAATGCAGAGCGCGTAGAGATTGTTCTACGTGTATGTACACGCGATCAGTGACCAAGTGGCAACAAAGTGGCAACCTTTACTGGGGCCTTTAATTTAAACATATGATAGCAATTTTTGTGTCAGACACGTGTTCTTTTTATGCAGAATATGTTAATACAGGTGTTTCTACGCAAAAAACCAACAAACCAAGTATCACGTTCAAGTGTTCGACCCAGACTCGACACGCGGTTTGAAAAAGAAAGCGGAAAACAACCCCAACTTTGATTTGAATTTCAGACGAAATGGTTTCCCGCCTGGTACGTGAGTGACCGATCTAACAGGAAAAGCTGTCTATAAAAGTAAAAACAATTCGTTGTCATGAGTACCTCACGCCATACGGCGTGAGACAATGTCACCCCACTACCAATCTGCCCCCGGTGTAATATCTGGGTCGCAAAAGAATCCGGCGCAAAGAAAGTTCCTTCATCAGCATTTTCATGTTAATACAATGCTAAGACTTTAGAACGTGAATACAGGGTGCGTCCTTCATGGTCGTGGAGAGGTTCCGCTGCAGCATATAGGGGCCTCTTCCTGTCCATGGTCATGATAAGGTGCTTAGTTGGTTTTTGCCGCACACAAAACTTGTAAACAAATGTGTGAAAGTCAGCAGCCACACACAAAGGCCTCTGGCGTGCCACGTTGTGTAGGCAAAGGCCGGGAGTAAGGTAAATCCCCACTGATTAGGTAGTCGCTTGCAGTTGCTGGGAGCCCCATTGCGTCAGCTGAACATCGCGTGCCCCCATTGGTTAGTGCTGATCAGCATATCATCTGCGTCGCGGTCTCCGTCAACATGATGACGCGGCCTGATTTTATGGGAAAGCAATAAATGACCCATTAAGCGAGAAAAAAGCTTCTTGTGGTTGGACATTACGATCATGTACAGCAAACAGGCACACGCTCTGTCCAATCAGTTCCAGCATTATAGTTTGGGGAGGTAGAACCAACAAAAAGGTAGTCCTTTTAAGCAATTTCCTCAAAGAAGACATCGTGAAGGAGAAAAAAGTTATGCATCTTCACGAAGTGAATCATGACGAGTGGGTGAAGCAGTGGGGATCATTCTTACCGTAAATCACCCGAGGGATTCCCACTCGCGCATGTAAATGGGTGACAAAGCGTGTGCACACTATGTAAAATTCCAATCCAATCTAATCGGATACAATTCCATTTAATCCAATTCAATCAAAATCCAAATCCAATCCAATTCAATCCAATGCTCCTCGCGCATGCGCAACACTATCGCTTCGAAGCCGTTCAAGCGGCAAGATTAGAAAGCCCTTTGGCAGCGCGAGGCGTAAGCAGAGCGTGTGAGATGTTCAACTGCACATTCATGCTTTGGTGCTTTGGTGTGCACAACCCACAAACAGGGCTAGGTGTTCTCGGGCTTATGTTAGTCTGGCTATCTCTCTCCCCCCCTCCATCTCTCCCTCCACCCCCCCCTCTCTCTCTCTCTCTCTCGCGCGCGCGCGCGGCGCACGCGCGTGTGCTTGTAACGCACGCCTTACGATTTCAAGTCACAGAAACAGCAACTTTGTTCGCTATCATTTCTGTGTTAGTCGCACCTGGAACCACCAACAACATAGCACAAATGCTGATACCCAGAGAACAAGAATATAAAAGGAGAAACAAAGCCTTTATTTCACTTAAAAAGGAAGGAGCAAACAAGCAAGGATCTCGCTGCTGGGTTTATTGCCTCATAAAGAGGAGCCCTAACAGCGCTGCCCAGCATCAAAGTCAGCCGTCAAGGGCCGAAAAACAAGTTTAATGCACAGTTCATGTTGGGAACAGAACTTTCCTACAATAGGACGCCACTCGAGAGTTTTTTTTTTTTTTTTTTTTTTGGGGGGGGGGGTGGGGCAGGGTTTTGCTCTGCAAACGTTCGTGTTGGAGTGCGGGGTAATTCGTATGTGAATCCCATAAAATAGTACATTTAGTTTGTTTCCGCTGGGAAAAGGTAAAAAGGGTGTTTTTTTTCTCGAAGAGGTGGGGTGGAAGCAGCTGGTAATTTGTACACCCGGCGTCAAAATAAGCCGGGGCACGCGAGCGCGTGGCAAAACGCATTGCCGCGACATCTGACGTTGCACTTCTGGTGTCGAGACATCGATGTGCGCGTGCGCGTCCAACCACGCTCGCTAGCCTGTCTTTTACTTCGCTTCAAACGGTAGCGCTGATCACATTCAGAGCTTGGCGCCAGGGGTCACTTCTTTGCTCAACATGTCTTGCTCGTACACGCTTCAGCGGCCGTGGGTGAGAGGGAAGGTGCGTTGCTCGCCCTGCCCTGCTATGACAGATAACTAATCTTGACCGTCTCGCGCTGACAAAATTGTGTCCCACATATGCTCTCCCACTTCGATATTTCTAACAGCGACGCTGTTCTTGGGCTGGGCTTAACTACAGCCTATCCTTGTATCGCTTTACGCTCCCTCCTGAGTTACCAGCAAAGCGTTTGTGTTTACAGGTAAAGCCGACTTTATGAAGATCGGCGGAAGCTTGGTCTTTGTAAGCTGGCCTTCCGACACTGCGTGTTGCGCAGCGAAGCATGGAGATATACGGAGGGAGTATGATTTAAAAAAAAACGGCTTTAACTCAGGTGTTATTAAATGTATCCAAAAAAAAGTTCTATGAAACTATGCTGATAGGATGATTATACCGCTATGCCGAGTTTCGTTTACTTGTCGTAATTAGGTAGTGAAGTTGTAAACGTTGGATAATTAGTTTGTTGTCATTATGACGCAATCTCCGGATAGAGACTGCCATGTATTGGAGAAAACGGCCGTAACTGCGGCTCCGCGCTGTTTTAGTAGATATCAATCACAATCGGTGGAACGAGTTTTAATATTTTTTTCGTAAAACAACATGCAATTGGTTGTTAACTAAGAATGAGCACCCGAACAGAATACGAACTGAAGCGAGAAATAATTTATTTTATGAAGGTGTGATGAGACTTCACCTTGCTCACGTTCTGAAACAATTAAAGAAGGGGAAACGGGAGAAGAGTGCGGCGTGATCCTGGGTTTGACAAAAAATTAACGAAAAATTCAGTGCCCTTCCACTCTGTGAAGAAGGATGACCATCAAAGCTACGGTGCCAAGCCTCAACGTGAGCTTTGTCTGGGTCCAAGGGGTGCACGAAGCAAAACATGATTGTTTGTAGTTTGCGATTCAGCATAGTTTCTGGTTAATGACTGAATGAACTTTTGATTAACTAGAGTTTTCTTCCGATGGACAAACATGGGGCTGTCCGTTTCCCTCCCGTAGAATCCCATATGTACTTACAGCGGACGAGAATTACACAATATTTACAATTTCACTGTGAACTATGCAATTTTGAAAAATATAAAACTCGGCTTTGTGTTAGATTCGTCTTAGCGGCTAATTGTCATATAATTTATTTCGGTATAGTTTCGATGAAACAAGCGTTAGAGCCACTTTATGTGATGGTATTCCCTCCGAAGATTGACTTGATTCACAGTTCAAAAGTCGATGTGGGAAAGCCATCTTACAAAGATCAAGCTTACAACGGGCCCCATTAATGTCTGCTTCCCCTCCTAACAAAAATAAATTGCTGGGAAGACATTTTAGGGAACAGCTTTTTGGCGCCCTTCTCTGGGCTCAGCCGCGTCGGCGTCGTCGTGACCGAGCGAACGATGGGAAGACCGACGAGTGATGGAAAGTGAAGGAGTAGAATGTCGCGAAATTGGGAGGGTAGTAGGTTCCCCGTGGTGGCGCGAGCCAGCGCTCTCCGAAAGTGTGTGGTGGGGGAAGGAAAGGGGCAGTATGCTGTGCCCGCACGAGGCGCTCGACGCTTGGAGAAAACGTGAGGGGGGCGTTCACGCGACAATGATGTGCGTTCGCTTAATGCTATGTTCAGACTAAATACGTAACAACCGAAACGTGCGCAATGGACGTAAAAAACGGCGTTTTACACAGTTCGGTTGGCTGAGACGTCAAATGACGTCATTACTTAATGATATTACAACAATTGCGACCCCACTCTGAACCCGGCCTAAGACGCAGTTCTTGTCTACATCTTGTCTACATTCTTGTCTACATTGCTCTATTACCGGAGGCGATCTGCTGGATCCTAGCCATAGACCGCTTTCCTGTAAACAAGAATGCAGTATTTTAAGCTAAGTTAGCAGCCATGTTTCCATGTATCCTTTGTCAGAGCAGCGCAGAGCGAGCAACGCATCTTCACCCTCGCCCTCGGCCGCTGAAGCGTGTGCGAGCAAGAGGGGTTGCCCAAAGAAAGTGGCCCCTGGCGCCAAGTGCTGAATGTTACAAGCGTTGCCGTTTGAAGCGAATGAAAAGACAAGCTAGCGAGCGTGGTTGGACGCGCACGCGCACATAGATGTCTCGACACCAGATGTGCAACGTCAGATGTCGCGGCGATGCATTTTGCCACGCGCTCGCGTGCCCCGGCTTATTTTGACGCCGGGTGTACGTTACTCGCATTCGGTGTTTTTCCTGAAACCAGTCGTTACTTCCTTCTGGGGACGCTGCTGAGCGGATATTGCGAAGATTGCTTCAAGTGCCGCAAGCATCGGTAGCTAGTTTTCTCTTGTGTTTTAATGCCTTATTAGCGTTGAGCTATGGCGCCATCCAAAAAGCTCGCCGTTGGATGTCATCCGTTAGGCATGTCTGATTTTCGTGTTTCGTCTTCGTCATTGCCATTGTCTTCGTCCTTGCCATTGATCGATCCAAATCCGCAGTATAACTCCTGCGTTTTGTGTTTGCGGACGCCCTTACCACCATCACAACTGTCACAATTCTCTTTGGACAACAACGTATTTGAGTGGGCACCAAGATGGACAGAGAAGAGGATGTGTGTTTGGTCTGTACTATATATAGCATTGCCTTTGGTCAAATAAAGGCTTTAGCTCCGTTTCGTTCAAACAGAACGCATATTTGTAAGATCCAGTGGGGGAGGTCTAATTATCGAACAAATTGTCTCCTTAATAACGCTGTAGGAGATTGTACCGTAATGGGCTGTTTTGTGCAGCGATTCTCTTAGCCGTTCATGTTGATTCCTTGAAGAATTCTTTTTTGTTCGCAAGAACCTGTACGAGAAAGCGAAATCGTGAATTCTTGGGCCACATGGTTTTCTAATTCTTGATGTTTGGGTGCGACGAACATATGATAGTTTTCTGCAATAGGAGACGCTTACATTTTCAGGTATGCCTCCGTTGTTATAACAATTGATTAGTGGAAAAAATTGAGCAGAATACGTACAAAATGTTCCTTTTTCGGTATTCGCGAAGCGTAAGCACCACTAACTTCTACAAGGGTCTCGGCTAATCCCAAACATTCCTCCAACAAAAAAAGCACGGGAAATCACAAAAATGTTGTGGATACAAATGGTGGAAAAAACGGCACAAAGTTCTTCGAAGCAAACGTAAAGATGCAAAAGCACAATTTCCTTAAGAAAAATTTACGAGGGCGAAAAAAAACAAAAAGGAAAATGTAAAATAAAATTAGCTAAGCACGTAACAATATTTTCAACAAACCACAAAACGAATACAGCTAAGAGGAAATAGATGATTAGGCCGGCAAACAAACTTGCGAAATAGAATTCAGGGCGCAATCTAGCGGAAAATAAAAACGCAGTTTAAGGCCTTACATGAAGTCGAAACAATTTTTATTAGTAATAAATTTTATTCAATAAATTGCATTATGTCTGTTTGCTGTGGGTAGAGGGCTTGCCTGGCACTAGACTGAGTTGCACTCCAGTATATATGCTCACTGTTACTACCTGCGACCAAGTAATAAAAGAGAGCGATCCGTTTTTCCTTTTTACACAAAACATTAGTTACAGAGTAACATCATGCAAAATGAAACGCATACTTTCGGTGTGGGGCGTGCCTGTGACGTTCAGATTTTTGGAGTAAAGGCGTAGGTTTGGCGTGGCATCGGTTTGTTTACCTCTTTGTCGCCTTGAATTGTAATTCAAAGGCGCTGGGTTAAATCATAACCGCCAGCATATTTAAAAACGTACATTGGCGATGACGATAATTATAGTGCCCCGTTTTATTTTTTTGAGTGGAGGTCTCCACCTGGCCTATACTATGGTTCATACCACAAGCTACATGCAGCACTGTGGAGGCTACATTGTTGTCAGTATACTGACAACAATGTGGGCGCTCTATAGAGCGCCCACTGGGGCGCCTAACCTACCTGAAGGGCAGCAGGATGAAACGTGTGCATGCTGCGGCAGTGATCGGGAAACTATAGACCATTATGTCAGGGGCTGCACAGAGGTACGACCACCGTGGGGTGAGGGGGAAACAACGCTGTCGGAGGCTTTGAGATTTGGGGCGAGCGGGAAGCTCAACTTTAAGGCCATAGAGTTGACGAAGAGGCGACTGGAGTGGTGGCGGAGGAAAGGTAGGGAAGGGATGGGTACGCAGGCGGAGTAATCATACGGACGAGAATTTAGAACAGCGAGGGCTGAAAAAAGGGGGGTGGGGGCGAGAAGTTTAAAATAGGGAAGAGCGGGAGATGAGAGGGAGGAAGCAAATCTACTAGGTTAGCGGGGAGTAGGGCAAGTAAGCGTAACAAAACAGGCAAGTCGGTTGCTGACAACCGACGCCCTGATTTAAAGGGAGAGCCACTAATCATCAATCAATCATCAGGGGGCTTTGAAAGGACTTTTCAATCTCCCCTCTCGGCAGGTGGAACAGCAAGGCCCCGGCGCCTATTGTCGCTTTCCTTGGCGGTGAGTTAGGCGCCCTCAGTGGGCGCTCTATAGACAAAAATGTAGCCTCCATAGTGCTGCATGCAGCTTGTGGTATTAACTATAAGAGTTTGGATTTTGTAACAGGTAATATGTAAAATGATGTGTGTGACGATGCATGCGTTAGCCGTAGTGGGTTTTGGTATTGATGTAAAAAAACACTTGCCGTTTTTCGATCATTGTCTATCAGTCTTGACGTGCTCTAGTAGCAATAACATTTCGGTGCATAGTGCAGTGCCAGGAAACACTTCGGAAGCAAAATCGATGCGAAAACAGGGAATTATGCGCCGCAGAGGCCGAGGCGATGCAGCGAGCCGAATATGTCTAAATCCTCTTATCTACAAACACCACGCACCGGGTTAGTTTATAAGCCATTGGTGCACACCTGCCCACTGCTTGTACAGATCCCCTGCTTCCAACGACCCCAAAACCTACCCCACCGACCATCGCAGCGGAAAGTTTGGAACAGAAAATTCAGAACCACAACAAAAGCTCGAGCTCGCAGCACCACGCCCCGGAACCATCGAAAATCGCATCAGGCAACTCCTTGCGCATAGGCAGTAACTAAGTCACGCGAAAACACAAAACCTAAGAACCCGAGCTATCGTCAGGAACCCTAACCCAGGTTTCGTTATCTCTCAAGGACCCCGGAACTCGGCAGAAACGCAGAATCAGAGGGCTCAGTCCCACGCGCCACAGTACTTATGTCAGTTGACCTTAGCCACCCATTGAAGGACACCTCAATACCTGCCGCAATCCCCTCGTCCTTAAGTACTACAGCGAGGGAAGAAACTTAAAAAGCCCGGAAAGCCTCCAAGATGCCCAAAGTGCCGCAATCACGCCGAGAACGAGATGGAGCACCACGGGTCCTTCAATACGGAGATTAGCAACATCCAATACAACCCCCTTCCTTTTACCCAGTCGCATTAGACCTGCCACTCGTACTGCAAGCAAGCAACCAGCCACAAACGCTCACCCATTAAACACAGCATCACACCACCGCCGAACCGCGTTGGGATAAACGCACTTGAAGTGCTACTCTGAGCGGTTACATGC
Organism: Haemaphysalis longicornis; assembly: GCF_048455015.1. Taxonomy (NCBI): domain Eukaryota; kingdom Metazoa; phylum Arthropoda; class Arachnida; order Ixodida; family Ixodidae; genus Haemaphysalis; species Haemaphysalis longicornis. Next base: position 187,414,576 of record NW_027526203.1, read on the forward strand.
ACATTAACAGGCCTTTCCTACCGTCCACCATCCTCACAAACGACCCAAACGGCCTAATCCTGCCCTTTGACAATTGACCTTTACTATGATTTCGTAGAAACCATCCATGAGCGCCGCGCCGTCGGTTCCAGTGCCACACGAAAGCCCGCTTTCAGTGCTGGGTCATTCCATGCCAAAAGTTCCAGTCGTAAAGTCTACCATCGGGGATTTGTTCAGTAAAACTTGTGGGCCATCCTCGCATGGTCTACAATGCTCCCTCAATGTGTTTTCGTCCAAAAAATTTTGTTCTTTCGTTAGCCGCCCTTCTGTGTCAAGGGTTTAAAGCAAAGTTAGGTCTGCTAAAAACTTAACTAAAAAATCACTTCTTTTTAAATCGCCAGTTTTTTTCCGTGGAGGTGATGTTGCGGCCCTGGGCTGCTCAATGTCTTATTTTTAAAATCATTGTGTTTTTTTTGCTTTCATTATGCCATTCAAAAATACACGATGTTGAGCATTTTCACACCTTTTTATCAAATACAAAGACTTTCTCTCAGTCAATGAAGTAATTGTATCTGCATTTCATCATTGCCGACAATTGGTAAAACAATATACTGTCCCTGAACAACGAAGAAATGTGCGAGAAAAAATTTGTCGAATTTGGAAAAATCTTTCTGGCCCATATTCACCCCATAATGGCCTATTGTTGTGTTCGGAGCAAAAATATCAAATACAAGTCATTCGTGAGCCCATATGATCCCAGTTTATTCTAGGCAATTTAATCCGAAATGTTTTTGTTGTAGCACAGAAAAAAATGTGAATTTATATACCGACACTACCTGACCAGGTTGTCCAAAAGAGGGTCTTCTCTGCACGGCATGCGCCTGCCTGCATGAAAGAAGCGCGATCCAGCTTGTTCGTGCTGCAAGAATACATTATCTGCAATGGTATTTCGTAGTGCCAAACCGGAAAAAAAGGATTATTCCCGTGTTGGTGGGAAAAGTACAACGTGGAGCTAGCGGTGGTGCGCCAATTCTATGAGCACGTGTAGACTCAACGGGTGGCTAAGTACTAAGTTTGGACTAAGTCTGTACTAAGTACGTACTAAGTCATCCGAATTTCTTAGAAATGTTGTGCGCTCTAAATTTTATGGTATTGTTATTAGTGAAACTTCGCTTTGCGATGATATCTTGTCTTCCGGCTTTTTTCCCTCGGAGCTATGAAATTTCTAGAAGCGCCTGAAAGTCAAATGGCCCTTAGCAAAATGGTGGCGGTGCACTCATTTTCGTTGATCGCTCAGTGCAATGTGTTCGGCGGGCTGACCTCAAAACCCAAGAGGAATCAGTCTGGCTTGAGGTAGGCCTCACGAGGCCGGCAAGCTACTCATTAGTGCATTCTATGTCCCCGGAAATTTACCCCTTTGAATTTAATCGAACACTCACATCTATCGAAAATGTCTCGAATGCACACTACAACCATAAGCTAATAATTCCCTAGATGTGTGCTCCTCAACCTCGAAAAATTTACAAGTGTGAACCTCTGATATTTCTGTCGTACATCCCGACAAGTTTCACCGGCCCCTTATTTTCTCTGTCTCGGTCGCGGCCCAGCATCACTGTGGCGGTGTTGACGATTGTGAACTCCCGCGATATGCTTTCACATGTGGAGATTATGCTGGGCTGTATCACTTTTATTGAACCGCTCAATAGTCAAGCGTCTTTGATATCAGCGATTTTGACGAAAGGTTCTACGTTTTACCGAAATTGTCAGGAGTTGCATGGAGAAAGTACATCCCTTTTTATAAGCCTGTTCATTAAAAATTTCCCCTCTGATTCTCTAAATAACTTCGAAGTTCGCTTAAAATTAATGACACAGCCCACAAAAAGGTAAAGCATTCTGGGCTCGAGAAGTGGAAAGCGGAGTTCAGTCGGTATCGCTCACTGTGTAAAAGCCTCTGCCAGCGGGACCACTAGCTCTGTATAGACTCCTTGGAGGCTGCTGATTCTCAGAAACCGGCTGATTCCTGAAGGTATGTACGCGGTCGTTCTAAGGCGTCTAAAAAACACATTAGCATGCTTAATTTCAATGGTGAGCCCGTTGATAATGTGACCTCCACCACTGCTCAGTTTTTGTGTTTCTTCTGCATAATGCTAACGACGAAGGGCTATCGTTTAATAATATGTGTAATTTTAATACACTAATGTGCGATGAAAAACTTCCCAATGATAGCCTTAAACGGATAAAACCATCGTTTTTTGTGGTGCAGTTGGAATTACCGCAGCCATCATTAAGGCTTACCGATATTTTTGTGCCTGTTTTAACTTCCATTTATAACAACTGTTTACATTTCGGCACATTTCACCGTGCATTGGAGATCGCTCAAATTTTTTCAATATATAATTTTGGTGATAAGTGAGGCGTTGCAACTATCGCCCGATCTCACTCCTTTGTCACGCCGGAAAACTCTTTGATTCCGCTCAGTCAAAGTTCTTGCTGCCTGCGTCAAGAACGTTCCCATAGCAAATCTGCAAGGCTTTTTCTCGGGTCGATCGATGGTTACACCTCTTCCAAGCTTTATGATACTGGCTCCGGCTGCAGTTTGGGAAAACGGCTAGTTGTACGTCATTTATTTTGACCTCAGAAAGGCGTTTAATGGGGTGAATCATCAAATATTAACTAACAAGCTTACTGCGTCCGGAGTATACGCAGCCTTTGTTGACTTTTTGTCCAACTATCTCATTGAAGGTTCGTTTCACGTAGATGTAAACAACAAAAAGTTTGGTGTTTACACTGCAACAAGTGGTGTACCAGAAGGTTCGGTGCTGGGTTCACTATTGTTTCCTATCTTTATCAATGATGGGTCAACAGTCTTTACAAAATCTTCATTTCGTTTGCATCCTGATTAGCCAAACTATTTAGGCACATTACCTATGTTCAGGACTGCCGGGTCCTGCAGAGTGATGTGTCGGAATGATTGGTCTGGTGCAGGAAAAACTGTCTAATTTTGAGCCCTACTAAAACAAAGGTAATCACGTACAGCCGGAACACCCATTGTCCAGTGTTTTCCTACAGCATTGAGGGAGCTCCCCTGCAAAGGGTTGAGATTAGAAACTTCGGGGGGCTTTTCGACAGTACCCACTCTTTTTCTTCTCATATTAGGCTAACCACACGGCCAGCGCTCCGTAGTCTTGGAAATGTGTGCCGGATTTCATAGGAATTGTCTTCTCCCGATTCATTTCTAATTCTATATACTAATACAATATGTGTTCCTAAGTTAGAATATTGCTTTTCTTGCCTGGAACGGCATCTCCAAATCTAGTAGTGAATTAATAGAACGAGTGCGGAAGATGTTTTATCCATATTTAACGACCTTCATCACATTCACAGTCCGGGTTCCGATTCTGACTTACCCATAGTTCCTTCCATCACTTCCTGGAACTGCAGTCGTATGCGTGCAGATCTTACATTCCTTCATAACATTGTCATGGTGACCTTTCTTGCGCAGACTTACATAGCAGTTTAGAATTCAGTGTTCCACAAAGGAACACCAGGTCGCATCGCCCGTTCTTGACCGCTGCGCGCAACTCGAATCATTCTCCTTTGCAAATATTACAGAACTCTTACAACCGCTTCTTAGAACGCCTTGACATCTTCCAAAGTTCCTTTAAAATTCACCGTGCTGCACTGTTCAATACCGTATCTTAAATATCTATGATGTTTCTGTCGTTCTTTTTTTCCTCGATTGCTGGAATTTAGTTTCTCCGTGGTTCTGTTTTCACCAACTGATAGTAGCCTATTTTTGAAACTGTTTCCTGTGTTTTTTCCGTCTTATCATTTGTCTGTATACTCTTGCCGTTGCTTTCGTCGCATTACTGTCAAACTTTGTTGCTATGTTTGTTGAGCGGTCATTACAACAAGCAGAGCCACAAAGCAGTCTCTTCTTTCCTTCTTTTTTTACCTGTAGCCACCATTCACTCCTCCTGTGTTTTGTTTTGTCATCTTCACCACTTCAATTTGTCTGTCTTGTCGCTTGTTTGTTTCGGGCAATATGTTTCTTCCGTTTTATTTTTATGTAACTATCCGTGCGCCAGCACACAGGCCTCTGGCTGTTCCTGTGCACGTAAATAATCATGATTGACTGACTATTAATATGAATATTAATATTGTAACGTGGCAATGAAGGCACTGCTCGTAATAAGATGTATTGACAGGCAAATACAAGCCGGTCGGTAAAGCAGCTCGAATGTCCCAGGAACAGCGCGCACGTCCGCCAGGCTCTCAGCGTCGTCGTCGTCTCTCAAGGCTGTGTACCAGCTTGGCAGTGGCACATATCCCTGGAGGAGAGGTTGGCCATAGCTGAATACCTGGATTTCCAATCTGCCATATCCAGTGACATAACCTCCGGCGGCGAGAGCACTGACCCGGTGCAAACAACGGAACAAGGTTAGAGGCCGCTTGGATCGCGGGAGTGGTACGGCTTCAGACGGGAGACGTGCACAAGTGGCGACGTTGAATGAGGTGACGGCGAAGGTGTGAGGGGTCCAATTTCGTAGGTCACGGGAGTTACCTTGCGTAGGATGCGGTAAGGGCCTGTGAAACAACAAAGCAGTTTTTCAGACAAGCCGACGTGGCGCGATGGGGTCCACAGGAGTACGAAAGTGCCAGGGGCGAAGTACACTTCGCGATGGTGCTGGTCATAGCGCCCTTTCTGGTCTGTTTGTGCAGTCGATATCCTGGCGCGGGCAACCTGTCGGGCCAAATCAGCGTGCGCTACCGCGTCTCGTGCGTATTCGGTTGTCAACGTCCCCGAGTTAGGCAACACGGTGTCCAATGGTAAGGCAGGCTCGCGCCCAAAAAGTAGAAAGAAAGGGGCGTAGCCAGCAGCGTCGAGGCGAGAAGAATTATAGGCAAACGTAACGTAGGGTAGTGGTACGTCCCAGTCAAGGTGGTCGGCGGACACGTACATGACCAGCATATCCGTGAGCGTCTTGTTGAAGCGTTCAGTAAGTCCGTTCGTTTGCGGGTGATAGGCGGTGGTGAGATTGTGCTTCGTACGGCAGGAACGGAGGAGGTCATCAATAACTTGGGACAAGAAGTACCGCCCACGATCCGTAAGCAGTTGACGAGGAGCACCGTGGTGCAAGATTACATCATGTAGGACGAAGTCGGCTACGTCTGTGGCACAGCTGGTGGGGAGGGCACGCGTGATAGCGTAACGCGTAGCATAATCGGTGGTGACAGCAATCCACTTGTTGCCCGACCGGGACCACGGGAAAGGGCCGAGAAGGTCCACTCCTACACGAAAGAATGGTTCTGTGGGGACATCGATTGGTTGAAGGCTGCCGGCTGGAAGCAAACGAGGCGTTCTTCGGTGTTGGCAGAGATTACAAGCCGTGACGTATCGCCTACGGACCGGTAAAGGCCCGGCCAGTAAAAGCGCCGACGCACGCGGTCGTAAGTCCGAGCCACGCCAAGGTGACCAGCTGTGGGTGCGTCGTGCAGCTCGCGGAGGACGTCAGAGCGGAGATGCTGAGGCAGAGCAAGTAGCTCATCAGGCCCGTCCTTGCGGAAGTTTCGGCGGAACAAGATGCCATCACGAAGCATAAATGCACGCGTAGAAGACTCGGCCGGCTCGGAGCTAAGTCGTTGGATGATCTTGTAGAGCGACGGATCACGGCGCTAATGGTCAGCAATGTTGAGCAAGTCCGACAGAGCGAATACGCCGGGGTCGTCGTCATTGTCTCGAGGGTCAGGGGGTCAACAGGGTGACGAGACAGGCAGTCCGCGTCCCTGTGCATGCGACCAGGCTTGTAGATGACCGAATAGTCATATTCCTGTAGCCGTAATGCCCAACGACCAAGTCGTCCGGTGGGGTCCTTCAGAGTGGAAAGCCAGCATAACGCATGATGATCCGTAACTACAGCGAATGTTTTTCCGTACAAGTACGGACGGAACTTGCTGACAGCCCATACAAGTGCGAGGCATTCACGCTCAGTGATAGAATAGTTGCGTTCGGCAGGGCTCAAAAGGCGACTGGCATACGCTATCACTCTGGGGCCACCTGCCTTCTGCTGGATTAAGACAGCTCCTATGCCATGCCCACTTCCATCAGTACGAACTTCTGTCGGAGCCGTATCATCGAAATGGGCCAAAATCGGACAACGGGTCAGACGGTTAATGAGCGAGGAAAAAGCCATGCCTTGTGCGGAGCCCCACGAGAACGAGGTATCGGTCTTCAGAAGATCCGTGAGCGGGCGGGCTATGTCAGCGAAGTTCTCGATGAAGCGGCGGAAGTAAGACCATAAGCCAACAAAGCTGCGAACGTCCTTCGCAGATCGAGGGACAGGAAACTCTTTGACGGCGCGCACCTTGTCAGGGTCAGGTCGCACACCGGCGGCGTCCACTACATGTCCCAGGATCTTAAGTTGTTGGCCGCCGAAATGGCATTTCGACGCTTTGAGCTGGAGGCAGGCCCGGCTGAAGACCGCTAGGATGTCCCAAAGACGTTGAAGGTGTGTCTCGAATGTTGGGGCAAACACGACGACGTTATCCAAGTAGCAGATGCACGTCGACCACTTGAAACCGCGCAAAAGTGAGTCGATCATCCTTTCGAATGTCGCAGGAGCATTACAAAGACCGAATGGCATGACCTTAAATTGGTACAAGCCGTCCAGCGTAACGAAAGCGCTCTTTTCGCGGTCCATGGCGTCAAGAGCAATCTTCCTATAGCCAGATCGTAGGTCGATACACGAGAAATAGGACGCATCGTGAAGGCAATCGAGGGCATCATCTATTCGAGGGAGCGGGTAAACGTCCTTCTTGGTGATTTTATTCAAATGCCAGTAGTCAACGCAGAAGCGCCACGAACCATCTTTATTTTTCACCAAGACGACCGGTGATGCCCACGGACTTGAAGAAGGTTCAATGACGTCCTTGTTCAGCATTTTCTCTACCTCGGTTTGGATTGTTGCTCGTTCCGTTTGAGACACCCGATATGGTCGCCGGTGTATAGGGGCCGCATCGCCGGTGTTGATGCGATGCGTTACCTCCGAAGTCTGGGCTAACGGACGGTCGTCCAAATCAACGATGTCCCGGTAGGATGCCAGTAGCTCGTGCAGTTGGCGAGCTTGTGAGGCGGAGAGGTCCGACGACAACATCTTTGTTAAGTCATCGGATGTCGGTGGATGATCTTTCGGACCGTCGGGAGCACTTGGAGGGACATCAGGGGACACAGAAGAGAGCTGGCATCCATCGAGCGGACAAACAGTGGCCAGTGACATTCCCTGTGGAAGCACTTGATATGAAGGACCAATATTCAAGAACGGCAAGCTTATTTGATTTTGTGCGACCGTGACGACTGTATGAGGAAGCGCCACGTTGTGCTGTAGGAGAACGTCAGTAAGAGGGGATACCATGTACTCGCCGTCAGGGACAGGTGGGCACGGGGACAAAGGAACGTAGGTTAAGGCTTTTGGAGCTTATCGGAGGTGTTCGGCAGAGCATAGACCGTGATAACGTTCAGTGTCGGCAATAGGACCAATCGGCAGGTCAAGACGGAGGATACCGGAGGCGCAGTCTATGAGGGCGGCGTGGTCAGTAAGATAGTCGAGACCAAGAATAATGTCATGAGGGCATGCGTCCAAGACGGTGAATTGAACTGGTATTTTGTGCCCTGCCATGCCAACTCGAGCTGTGCAGAGACCTGCTACGGTGGGTGTCCGGCCGTCGGCGACTCGTACAACGTTGGAGGGAGCAGGCGTCATAACTTTGTGCAGGCGGCGGCGAAGGGGCGAGCTCATTACTGAAATGTTCGCACCGGTGTCTATCAGGGCGTCCACACGAATACCGTCAATATCAATTTCCAAGTGATTGTGTTTCGTCGTATTAGTGAAGAGAGGATTTTCGGGCCAGGTCGGAAATGCAGCATCACCTCCGGGAGCTGCATGAGCTAGTTTCCCGGGGAGGTAGCGGTGTAAGAAGCAGGCGGGCAAGGGCGGCGGGGTTGAGGCGAACGAGACTGGCGACGTTGTGGGGACGGGGAGCTGCCAAAACGGGTGGTCAGGAACTGCCGGAAACGTCACGCTGCTGGTAAAGGTAACCAGGCATGAATTGGTGGGTCCTGTCGCTGGAATAGCTTGTATCAGGAAACCTTGGCTGCGGCGGTGACGACCAGCGGTAACGGCAGTAGCGAGACACATGCCCGACGCGCGAACAATTGAAGCAAATTGGCCGGTTGTCAGCGGTGCGCCATTCGGGAGGGCTGCGGCGGCGGTAACGGGGTGGGGCATCGTAACGGCTTGGCATTCCGTTCCGTGCGAAGGGAGTGGAGGAGCTTGCAGGAGCGTGCAAGCACGTTAGAGAACACACAGGATGAATTCCCAGGTTGTCAACTTCTTCACGCATGACTGCTTGGATGAGTGCAACAGTCGGGGCATTTCGGGCATGGCCGTATTGAGGCGCGATAGCCAGAACCATGGCCTCTATTTCGCGGCGCACTATCGTCGTCAGAGGGTCGGTATGAGTCGGCAGGTCATCCGTCGGAGTTGGGCGGGGTGGCGTTGCCGCATCCGCACACGACGATGTTGCCGCGGTGTGAGGGAGGCGGGTGAACGAGTGCGCTACGCGACGACACTTGGCTTCTTTATACCGGCGGCATTCCTTCAAGACGAACTCAATGGAGGTGCACTCTTTGCAAATCAGCAAATTAAAAGCATCGTCCGCAATGCCCTTAAGGATGTGCCCAAGCTTGTCGAATTCAGGCATGTTGTGGTCAACTTTTGAGCAGAGCGCCAAAACGTCCAGAATGTAAGCAACGTACGACTCGGTGGATGACTGGACGCGAGAGGAGAGGTCTTTCTTTGCGGCAAGCTGGCGCGCCACGGAGTTACCGAACAAACCGCTCAGTTTCTGCTTGCATTGATCCCAACTGGTCAGCCTGGATTCGTTTGTGTGGAACCACACCAGAGCGGGGTTTTTTTTCAGATTTAAGGGTAGATTTGCCAACATGAAAGTTTCATCCCACCGGTTGTGGGTACTGACGCGCTCGTACATGCTGAGCCATTGATCAATGTCCTCATCGTCAGCGCCAGAGAAAAAGCCGGGGTCGCGAGGTGAGGAGACAATGACTATCGGGTCGGGGGATGCAGGCTCACGGGTTGGTGGCATCGTCCCGCGATGGGTGTGACGTCCTCGCCGAAGCTCCGTGTTGTGCCAAGACTGGCGAGACAGAGGTAGGGAAGTTGCACCTTCACCACAAGATGTGACGTGGCAATGAAGGCAGTGCTCGTAATAACATGTATTGACAGGCAAATACAAGCCGGTAGGTAAAGCAGCTCGAATGTGGTGGTGGTGGCGGTGGTGCCAAAAGAGATGGCTCATACCCACTCAGGGGGATTGGCCAGGAAAGGGGCGCTCACAGAGAGAAATTACAAAGTAATTAAAGAAGCAGATTTAAGGAATTAAATAAAATATTAGGGAAATATATACAGAAAAAAACTGCTCAAACATGAGACGTAGCCTCAGGAAGTGTTGAAACAAACATAAAATAAAATAAAAAATAAAGGAAAGAAAACATGAAAAGTATGTAGAGAAATAAAACAAGAAGGGAAGCTGGCGAAGGAGAGGCAGTGGGCGGGAAGGCACCGATAGCAGCGATCATACACACAGGGATCTTTTTGAGGGAAGCCCGGCATGGCGTGCGGCTAGCACCGGAGACGGCCAGATTCCGAAATGAACAAGTGCACGGCGGAGCAAAGATCTGCGCGGCTAAAACCCAGTGCCTTCGCCCCGAACGATAAGACCAGAGGAACAGACAGTGGGAAGGCCAATTTGTTAAAGCTGTTTTCTAAGTATCTTTTTCGTATGGAGGAGTACCGTCGGCAGGAGAAGAAAAAAATGTTCAGCTGTTTCTAATTCATTACAAAATGTACAGAGTGGTGAAGGGGCCAGATTGCAGCGATACAAGTAATAATTTAAATTTGGGACACCACACCGAAAGCTGGTGAGGGTAACTTCACAAGCTCGTGACAGACTAATCCGGCACTTCCATGAGTGCCGAAGGTGCTCGAGGTCAGAACTTGCATACGCAGATTCCGCCATGCTTTGTAGCAGGCCTAATCTTCGAAAGCGTGCCGAGGTGACAAAATTTATGGGTTGTAGAACCTCCATCACTGGGCCATCCAATGCAATGCCCGCCAGAGTGTCGGCCGCTTCGTTAAGCCAGATACCTGCGTGTCCAGGCACCCACACCAAACGAAGTTTTTGTAAAGACGGAGGCAGTAAATACCCAAGGGCCCGACGTAGGGGAGAAGACTTTGAGCACGATAGGGCAGTGCAAACAGAAAGAGAATCTGTAAGCACAATTGCGTCTTGTGTATCCGAATGTAGCTTTCTAAGGGCCAGAACAATCGCTAGATATTCAGCATGAAAAGATGTAGTGAAGTCAGGCAATCGGAGGGAAAATGCCCAATCCAAACGGGGAGAAAAAATGCCCACTCCTGCCTTCTCATTCCGCACAGAGGCGTCGGTTGCAATGATTACATGGTAGGGGAAACCGGTAAGGTGATCTTGCAAAAGGCCTGATAAAAGACTCAATGGGAGTAATTTAGCATTCGTGGGAAAAATTTCATCAAAGGCTACTTCTAAAGATGATACTGAATGATTAGGAACAGGGACAGACAAAAGGGCCACATGTAAGGGGTCTAGTAAAGACTGTACAACTATAACCTGCGGGCGTTTGAATCGGGGCCATGGACTGCTGAAAAACAGCCAAGGCCATGTTACGAAGGAAGTTTGCGGTCTGGATATGGGAGACGCCATTACTCTTATGAATGCGTCAACGGTGAGGGCATGCATGCGGAAAAGTAATGGGGGAATTGTGGCTTCCATATACAAAACGTTGATCGGTACATATCGGGGAAGACCCAGGCATAGTCTTAGGGCTTGACGTTCCAGCATTACTAGCGGCCGAAGTTTGTACTGAGGGCTTCCTGAAAAAAGCACACATCCAAATTCTAAGATTGGCCGGACGTACATTCGGTAGATCATTAATAAAGTGTCACGGCGCATACCAAATCTCTTATTACTTAAGCTTCTCAAAACAGAGACAGACCGGGCTCCTTTGGTAGAAATATAATCAATGTGTGGGCGCCAATTCAGATTGTACTCGTATATTATTCCAAGGTATTTTAAAGAATCGACCTGGGGAATGTTTTGTTGGCGGTAGCTTAGGCCCAGCGTGCTTCTCTGAGCTACGAGAGCTCATCCCACCTGGCAACTGCTAATAAAAACTAATACAAGTGCCTCAGCAAACAACGAGGCGCTTTTTTTTCCCACGTGATTTCCCTCCTCGAGAACCTCAATTTGATACCCCACATTCTTTAGCGCCACATCTCTTTGAATTTTAAACCAATCTGAGACTATCCATGACTACCGTGTAACACGGTTCGCCATTTTCGATATTTTTTCTAATTATTTATTTTTAGTTTTTAACATTTAGTTTGATCAATTCTCTACATTGACGCTTTTATAATGATTACAGGTTGAACTTCCGTGATATCTACATTTTTGTGTAAATGCAGGGCGTTACACGATCCTGGCGGGGGGAGGCGGAGGTGGTACTCGACAAAGAATGCTACTCATTAAAAAAGCAAAGGCATATCCATGAATGCCTCGCGCTTGAGAGATTGGCGGGGACAGTTCGCTTTGACACAAGGCGTTTTTTCAGGATGCAGAGCAAGAATGCACGGAACCGCAACCCTAAACAGCTTCGACGCAAATGAACGGAGCAGGGAGCGCACGTCCTCTCGCCGAATATTGCTTCTTTCGACCCAGGGACCCAGCACACATTCGAGTTCTGACCACATCTGTCAGGAACACGAACATGGAGCCTACATCAATAGTTTGGTATCCAATATATACGTAAAATTGCTTGCAACCAACGCTAGTCATCATGGGCAGCAGGTGTAGCTGTACTAAATCTGCAATGAAAATTGTTTCCGACCTCACAGGAGCTACAGTGTCATGTTGTGTCATATGCAAGAGTTTGAGCTCACGAATTTGCACCCGTAATATTTTTACCACGCGTGAATTTGAAAACACCGAATGCTAATGAAATCAGAGTCCATCTGAGCATGAGTAAATTCCTAGCTCGAGAGAGTTGTGAGGACATTTGAGTTCTGAATTCATTTTGAGTTCTCAGCCCTTTTTGAGTTCTGAGTGGATTTTGAGCTTTCAGTACATTTTGAGTTCTGAGTCCATTTTGATTTTAAGTACATTTTGAGTTTGAATACATTTTGAGTTTTGAGTACATTTTGAGCTTGAGTACATTTTGAGTTCTGAGTAAATTTTGAGTTTTGATTCCATTTTGAGTTTTGAGTCCATTTTGAGTTTGAGTCCATTTTGAGTTTTGAGTACATTTTGAGTTTTGACTCCATTTTGAGTTTGAGTACATTTTGAGTTTTGAGTCCATTTTGAGTTTGAATACATTTTGAGTTTTGAGTACATTTTGAGTTTTGAGTACATTTTGAGTTTGAGTACATTTTGAGTTCTGAGTACATTTTGAGTTTTGAGTTCGAGTGAGTTCTGAGTTTTGCGCTCAATGTGAGTTCGAGTTTGAGTGAGCGCAGATGTGCTGCTCAGCATTCAGTCTGAGTTTCAGTGAGTGGTGACTCGAAAAAAGAATTTGTGAGTGAGTTTGAGTGATCCGCGCCAACTTTGCCGAGGAATGGGTATACGTGCCTCTCAGAATGAACCCATCCGCTTAGAATATAAAATCACAAGAAACAAGGTTGTCGCTTTTTGCCGTGCTGCAAAACGTCGCTTTTTTTGACAAGTTTAATAAATCGTCCAAAAATGCTGGCAAAACCTTGTCCCTAGTGAACAACCTCAGGGGAAAATCTAACGAAGAAAACTCTGTGGTAGAACATTTCCCTGGAAGTGTTGTTGAAACAGTTAATTTGTTCAATCATTTCTTCGGCCAGGCCTCAACAGCGGCGTCCGCAAAGTCTCAACAAGACTTGAGGCTGAGGGAATCCTTGGCAGCATCCGCTTTTTTGCCTCTGCTTTCAAAATCGTACCTTGCGCGGATCCTTTCTAGTTTTCGAATAAATAAACCACCAGGAATGGATGGATTATCCGTAGGCATACTGACAAGAACTTTCGAGGCGCTAGCAGACGTTCTTTTCATGCTGTATGGTTTCCTCGGCAAGGGAGTTATTCCTAAAAATCTAAAAACTGCTTTAGACCATTACACAAGGCAGGTAAGAAATCAACTTTTGAGAACTACCGCCCCATTTCAATTCTTCCGGTATTAGCCCAGGTTCTAGAAATTTTTTTCTTGAGGTGATGAATTCGTTTATTCATAAGTTCTCCATTATGTCTGACAGGCAATTTGGCTTTGTGCAAGGTCGGAGCACAATTCCGCATTTGGAAGAATTTGCAGATGAGTTGTATACGTCTTTTGAACGTAATCTATTTTGCTGCGCCTTATTTCTCAACGTATCCAAAGCCTTTGATACAGTTTGTCACGACATATTACTCCGCAAATTATACCTTATCGGCTTCAGGGACCGCTTTCATGCTGTACTTAAGAACTACCTTGCTGACAGGTCACAAATGGTTGTTATAGGTAATGCATACTCCAGCACCAAACTGCCGCTTGATGCCGGTGTCCCACAAGGATCAATTTCATCTCCTCTTCTCTTCAATTTGTTTGAAAATGATTTTGTGTCAATAATCCCAAACGGGGAAGTGTTTCAGTACGCGGGTGACATTGTCCTCCTAATAAAGCATGTTAAATATTAATCGGCAGTTGAGCAACTACAGCAATCAGTGTACAAAGCAATGCTTTGCTTCTCGAAGAACAACCTCACCGTCAATCACGGCAAGACTAAAGCCATGTGTTTCAAAAATCCCCTGAAACTTTGTGAGATGGACTTGCTAGTGTTTCTTCATCACCATGACTGCACATCCTGTCAATGCTCTCCCGTGGAATACACAAATACAATTAAGTATCTCGGAATTCATTTCGACAGTGATTTATCGTGGCAAAACCATAGTTCTTACGTCTGCTCAAAACTTAGATCCGTGGAGTGTTTACTCTTGAATGTAAGAAGCTTGGTGTCTTTCCCAGTTAAAAAGATGATAGTCCATGCGCTTGCATATAGTGTTTAAAGATATGGAATAATGGTTTTCGGTTTCTGCTCCGGAGTTGGGCAAGACCGAATTGATAACCAGTTAAAAAATATAATAAAGAGTGTGGCTTACAATCGAACTGCATCTTTGGGCAAAGACTATTTTGCCGAACTTCGTTTTCATTCATTTACATCTTTATTCACTTTTACTGTAGTACTGCGCCATTCCTGGACGGATGAATTTAAGGTCCCTCATATCGCCCCGCGTCAGCTGCGCAAAAAAACATGCTTTGTTGTTCTTCGCTACTCAACCAGATATAGACCACCTACACGATGTGTGTACATCCCAAAGATTTTTAACAACTTGCACGATGAAATTTTTTCTGTGAAATCGCTATCTGAATTGAAATTCTGATTGCTTCTGTCCCAAGAGTAAAATGCACGTATATAGTCTCGTTTTCTTGCGATGTGGTCGGCTTTCACGACTGTTTAGAGTATACGATTGCTCTGCTTCGATTCACTGTGAATGTAAGTTCTATTTTCTGGTAACTTTTCTCCTTGCAATGTTGAAGTATTTATTATTTCTACTTCAAGAGTCTAATGTAAATAACTAATTCTCGTATTTTGTTTGTATTCTGATGTTTTACTACTCCGTATAGAGTGTGCTGCTACTTTACTCCGATTCCCTGTAAATATATTCAATTTCACCAATTACTTTTCTGTTTCAATGTTGAATATTCTACATTTACGAAGAAACCACATGTCTTCCTTACGATGAAGGGCCACATCACACAAGCCGCTATTGGCTTAGATGGGCCCGTTTCTCTGTAGCTTTTCTTTGGTGATTCATAAAGATTATTATTATTATTATTATTATTATTATTATTATTATTATTATTATTATTATTATTATTATTATTATTATTATTATTATTATTATTATTAATAACAAGGTCCACCCTGGTATGCTGCACAGCTCTGAAATAACTGAAAATGATCAGTAAGTACGAGAGTCTCGACATATACTATCAAAACACTCGAGGTCTACGAACTAAGTCCTCTGAATTTATTAGAAATATTGTATGCTCTAAATTTTCTGCTGTTGTCATTACTGAAACCTGGCTTTCCGATGATATCTCGTCTTCCGACTATTTCCCTTCTAACTATCAAATCTTTAGAAGCGACAGAAAATTAACTGGACCTAAACAAAAAGGTGGCGGGGTTCTCGTTGCCGTTGATAATTCAGTGCAGTGCATGCGGCGTGCTGACCTCGAGACCCTAGACGAATCAGTTTGGCTTGAGGTAGGCCTCACGAAGGGCGAGAAGCTACTCATCGGTGCATTCTATATATCCCCGGATGTATTACCTTCTGAATTTAATCGAACACTCACATCCATAGAAAATGTCTCAAATGCACACTCCAACCATAAGCTCATTATACTTGGAGACTTCAACACCCCAGGTATTCGCTGGAACAGTCTTTCCTTTGAGCACAAAAACCATTATGCAGCGCAGAAATGCAGCATGCTATTAGCTTTTCAATCGTTCACCTCCATGCAGCAGTTTTGCCGTATAGAAAACTCTTGTGGTAATGTTCTAGATGTGTGCTTCTCAAACTTAAAAAACGTACAAGTGTGTGTCTCCGAAATATCCCTTGTGCACCCCGACAAGTTTCACCCCCCTCTTATCGTCTCCGTCTCGGTCGCGACCCAGCATCGCTCTGGCGGTGTTGACAATTGTGCAGTCCCGCGATACGCTTTCAAGCGTGGAGGTTATGCTGGGCTGTATCACTTTTATTCATCTGCTGAATGGTCTAGTGTTTTGGATGTCAATGATGTTGACGAACAGGTTCGACGTTTTACCGAAATCGTCAAAAGTGGCATGGAAAAGTATATCCCTTGTTATAAGCCTGTTCCTTCCAAATTTCCCCACTGGTTTTCTAAAGAACTTCGAAGTTCGCTTAAACTTAAGGACAGCGCCCACAAAAAGGCCAAGCGTTCTGGGCTTGACAAGTGGAAAGCCGAGTTTAGTCGGTATCGCTCACTTTGTAAAATCCTCTACCGGCGTGACCACCAGCTCTATATAGAATCGTTAGAGGCTGCTGCGTCTCAGAAACCGGCTGAATTCTGGAGGTATGTACGCGGCCGTTTGAAGGCGTATAAAGAACACGTTAGCCTGCTTAATTCCGAAGGTGAAGAGGTTGAGGATGTTGCCACGAGTTTTGCTCAGTACTTTCATTCTGTTCTTCAACTGCCAGATGGCAACGACGAACGCCTATCGCTTAATAACTCTAATTTTAACACACTTATGTTCGATGAAAAAATTGTCAATGATAGCCTTCAACGGATGAAACCATCATTTTCCTGTGGCGCAGACGGAATTCCAGCAGCCCTCATGAAGGCTTACGGCAACATTTTTGTGCCTGTCTTAACTTCCATTTATAATAACTGCTTACTTTTAGGTCAATTTCCTCGTGCATGGAAGATCGCTCGAATTTTTCCAATATTTAAGTCTGGTGATAAGTCAGCCGTTTCTAACTATCGCCCGATCTCACTTCTTTGTGTCGCCTCAAAACTCTTTGAGTCAGCTCTGCACAAAGTTCTTGCTTCCTGCGTCAAGAACGTCGTGATACCAAATCAGCACGGCTTTTTCTCGGGTCGATCGACGGTCACAAATCTTGCAAGCTTTATGACACAGGCTTCGGCTGCAGTTTGTGAAAACGGCCAGTTGGACGTTATTTATTTTGACCTCAGTAAGGCGTTTGATGTGGTGAACCATCAGTTATTAATTAACAAGCTTGCTAAGTCCGGTGTAGACGCAAGCCTTGTTGCCTTGTTGTCCAACTATCTCCTTTACCGGTCCTTTTATGTAGATGTTAACTACAAAAAGTCTAGTGTTTACCCTGCAACAAGTGGTGTACCCCAGGGGTCCGTGCTGGGTCCATTACTGTTTTCTGTCTTTATCAATGTGTCAACAGTGTTAACAAACTCTTCTTTTCTTCTCTATGCTGATGATGTCAAACTATTTAGGCACATTAGCGGTGTTCAGGACTGCTGTGCCTTGCAGAGAGATGTGTCGGAATTATCGGTCTGGTGCAGGAAAAACTGCCTAACCTACAGCCGGAAAACCCACCGTCTGCTGTTTTCCTACAGTATTGAGGGAGCTCCTCTGCAAAGGGTTGAGATTCGGGACCTAGGGGTGCTTTTCGACAGTACCCTCTCTTTTTCTCCTCATATTAGGCTCATCACCCGGCGAGCACTCCGAAGCCTTGGAAATGTGTGTCGGATTACAAAGGAATTCTCTACTCCAGATCCATTTCTGATGCTATACAATGCAGTATGTATACCACAGTTACAATATGGTTCTGTTGCCTGGAACGGCATCTCCAAATCTAGTAGTTAATTAATAGAACGTGTGCAGAAGAAGTTTTTATCGATATTTAAGCACCGTCATCACAATCACAGTTTTCATCCTGATTCTGACTTACCCATAGTCCCTTCCATCCCTTCCTTGAACTGCAGACGTATGCGTGCAGACCTTACATTTCTTCACAAAATTGTTCATGGTGACCTTTCTTCCGCAGACCTGCTTAACTGTTTAGAGTTTAGTGTACCACAAAGGCCCACCAGGTCGCATCGCCCGTTCTTGACCGCTGCGCGCAACTCCAATCATTTTCCTGTGAGCAGAATACAGAATTGTTACAACCGCTTCTTTGAACGCCTTGACATCTTTCAGAAATCCTTTACAATTTACCGTACAGCGGTGTTGAATACAGTATGTTAAACACCTATGATATGTCTGTCGTTCTTTTTTTTCTGGAATTTGGTTTCTCTGCGGTTGTGTCTATCCAACTGATAGTTGCCTATTTTTGAAACTGTTTACTGTCATTTGTTCGTCTTATCATTTGTCTCTACACTCTTGCCATTGTTTTTGTTGTATTACTGTCAAACTTTGTTGCTCTGCCTGTCGTGTGGCCTTTACGACAGTCAGAGCAACATAGGCATCTTCTTTGTTTATTTTTTATCTGTACCCAGGCTCCGCCTGTGCTTTATTTCTGTCATCTTCACTACTTCAATTTGTGTGTGTCTTGTCGCTTGTTTGTTTCTTGCTATATGTTTCTTGTATTTTGTTTTCATGTAACTACCCGTGCGCCAGCACTCAGGCCTCTGGCTGTTCCTAGGCACGTAAATAAACATGATTGATTATTATTATTATTATTATTATTATTATTATTATTATTATTATTATTATTATTATTATTATTATTATTATTATTATTATTATTATCATCATCATTAAAAGTGGCCATATTCCCTTCATGCGTCCATTTGAAACTGAAAATGTACGCTTCCCGAATATTGTAAAAACTTTCTTTTCACTCACCCTTCCGTACAGTTACGCTTATTGTAAGATGTCTTCTTGCAATTGACCAGACATTACAGTTTCTATTGATTGTGTAATGTTGCCTAAAATTACAATATGGTATTTTTATTCTTCTTTGAAGTTGTAGTTTCTTCTTATTTTTTTCTCACTCACTGTTCATTTGTCAGCTGTTGATGCATTTCATTGCTGTCTTATACCTTTTCTGTGCGCCAGCACGAATTGATTGTGTAAATTCGGTTGGATTGCACTATTTTATTTCTAATCTTCTTTGCCGTTTTTGTAGGTCTTTCTTTTTTTTTTGCTCACTGAGTGTTTATTAGCAAATTGTTGATGTACTACAGTGCTGCATTTTCCCCTCTGAGTGCTCCAGCAGGAAGGCCTCCGCTGTTCCTGGGCACTATAATAAACATTGATTGATTGATTGATTGATTGATTGATTGATTGATTGATTGATTGATTGATTGATTGATTGATTGATTGATTGATTGATTGTAGGACGTTTTTTACTGTCTGTATATCTGTCAGCTGCTGAGATGTATTTCAGTGCTGCCCTTTTTCCGTCCCAGTGCGCCAGCACGAAGGCATCGGCTGTTCCTGGACACTTCAATAAGCATTGGTTGATTGATTGATTGATTGATGGATTGATTGATTGATTGATTGATTGATTGATTGATTGATTGATTGATTGATTGATTGATTGATTGATTGAGTGAGTGAGTGAGTGAGTGAGTGAGTGAGTGAGTGAGTGAGTGAGTGAGTGAGTGAGTGAGTGAGTGAGTGAGTGAGTGAGTGAGTGAGTGAGTGAGTGAGTGAGTGAGTTGGTGAGTGAGTGAGTGAGTGAGTGAGCGAGTGCGTGAGTGAGTGGGTGAGTCATTGACTGCTTGGTTGATCGATTGATACTGTTATCGGTTATCATTGTTATTATCATCGGTTTTGAGGGCGGTACCTACTTGTTTTCTGGCACACGTAAGGACAAACACATGCCCCCTCTTGGTCTCTTGCACTGCAAGTTTCGGGAACTCATGACAGCAAAAAAATTAAATAAACCGACCCAAGTCCTACTACGTACGGAGGTATGTGTACACAACCGGAGCGGAGTACCCAGCGTGCTCCGATCTGCCCGTTGTGTTTGCGCACGCTCTCCTTCGCATCGCACGCTGGCTTGTCGCGGCGAGAGGTTGCAGAAAAAAAAAGGCTCGCCAAGTCTGCAACCTTCCCGCGTTGGGATGAGGGCCAAAACAAGGGGAGCGCAGACTATAGGAACCACACTAGCCTTCAGGATAGAGCCTCATATAGAAGACGCTGTGTCAAGTTGCCGTGGGAGGTGGGAAAGGTCTGCAATGTTTCAATTAGCGGACCGGAAATGACATAGCCCTTGGCTGGACACACACGAAAGCGGCCTCTTTATTGTAATCCTGAAGATGGTATCTGGAGGCTCCTCCACAAGAAACTAAGCGGGTGACTGGAAGAGGGAAAGAAAGAGAAAACTTTCAAGAAATAATTGAACAGGGAGAAGCTCGTAATAGGAGCAACACATTTAAATGCTTTGAAGATAAATTAGGGAGAAATCGGTGGGAAATTTTAGTGCGCAAATTGAAACATGCGGTTACTAGCTTGAACAACAGAGACATTAAAATATTTGAGATGTTTCTTTGGACCAGTATGCGCGGGTGGCATAGAACTTGTGGGGACCCTTGTTTCCCTACGCCACGCCTGCACATGTTTCCCCGAGCTTGGAGCCGCCATTTAGGGCAGCCGGCGCGTCACGTCAGTCGTGACCTCTTCGTGACACCGTGCGGTGCGCTGAACCGGCTCGCCGTGAACGTGTGCGCGAGGGCGCGGGCGAAGGAGGACCAGTTTGTCTCCTTCCTTCGCGTCACCCTCTCCCCTATCAGGGGGAAGGCCTCCTTCCCCCTGTTCCCCCCCAACCGAGCCGACCTACGGGACGAACGCGCATTCCGCCGGGAGTCGACCTGGCGATTTGGTCGGAATCGGTTGGCTCGGCAGTGCCTACTCCGAATGCTCCGACGGCGGTGAACCCAGTTGGCTCCACGGACTTAGCTTAGAGATTCTGCCCTGATCGGTCACACGGGATGCCTCCTCTGCTCCCGCGGCCGTGATGACGGATATCGAGGTCTTAGTCCCGTGGCTTGAGCGAGCGAAAGGAGCCACTGTCTCTCCGCAAGCGATAGTCGTGTTGTCTGGTATATGCCCTGTATCTGCCAGGAAATAAATCCTCAGTTTTGATTGCCGGAGCCTGTCTACCGCATGTGAGTACTCGAACCCGTGCGTGAGTCTTCGGATTCCGCAGGGCTAGTGTATCACGCGCAGAACGTTTTCTAGCGAAGCTAGCCGGGGTCCTCTGCTATCCCGTACGTTAGCCCAAATTTGCTCCCAACCAAGGTTATTTGCGATGACTGGGCGGCACCCCCGCTTCTCGTTGCTTGATTCCGAAATTGCGCGCTGGTTGTCGGACGAGATTGCTCGTGGTAACGGCTTGCGGGACGCCACTGTCGACCCGCTGCTGCCCACCACCGCGCTTACGCCAGTGCGTTGTCGAGGCGGCGCCGATCTCCCCGATAACCGACGCGCCGCGCAGCAGAGTAACGGGAGCCATCCCACTTCTGCCGGCGTGAGGCACTCCGACAGCCCGAGGGATGATTACCTATAGTTATACCACAAACTGCATACAGCACTGTGGAGGCTACATTCTTGTCAGTAGAGCTCCCACTGAGGGGTGCCTAATTCAGCGTGAAGGGGGTTTTGAAAGGACCTTTTAGTCGCCCCTCTCGGTAGGTGGAAGCGCAAGGCCCCAGCGCCTATTTTCGCTCTCCTGCGCGGAGGCTACTGGCAACAATGTGACCTCCGCAATGCTGCATGCAGCTTGTGGTTTGAACTATAGTCCCGCGCCTCTAGGCCACCACCACTACGCTCAGGAACCTTTTGGACCCAGGCAGCGCTATCCTAGCAGGCAACCAAAGAGCCGCGCGGGAGAGTCCCGCGAGCTATCATCCCACGCCTGCCGGCTTGCCGCACGGTATCAGCAGGCGGAACGCTTGTTTCGACCATGTGCCGTTACCACGGGCTGCAACGAGATGACGCCCTAAGGGCCTTGGTCATAGCAACCCAGCGGATATCTTTTTATGTGTTCTTTCAAAGTTTTTGGCGTAGAAAGTTAGGTGAATATGCTCTGATACGGAGTTAACTATATTAAAATGATAAATGCATGGAAGGTTGTATTAAATGGCACGCAGAAAAAGTAAACAAATTGTTATAAATGACGCAGCAAACAGGTTGTGCATGAAATAAAAAAATGTTTATTGCAGTCGATTTGTACTGTTGTACATTTGTACTGTTGTACATTTGTACTGTCGCACTGTTGTCTCGCTGTCTAGTTGTGTAGGCGTCTTCAACGCTGGGTTCCGACGTTGTTCACTGCATCAGTTCATAAGCGGACGTTGCAGGCAATATTCCGAAGCGTGTTGATTGAGGCTCCGCTGTTGTGATCAGCCAGGATTCTTGCGATGGGATCGTTGACATATTGGTATTTCCGTGCGAGCCGGGAGGGCGGAGGAGGGGGGCGGTGCTGCCCGACGATGACTACTACTACCACTGTGAAAAGCGACAACGGAACATGTTACCCACGGCGGTGGCGCAGTGGATATGACGTTGTGCTGCTGAGCCCAAGGAAGCGAGTTCTATTCCCAGCCGCGGCAGCCGCTTTTCTGATGGAGGCCAAAAGCGAAAACGCCCGTGTGTTCGAGCTTTCGGCGCACGCACATTTAAGATCCTCACGTGGTCAAAATGAATTTGGAGCCCTCCACTACGGCGCCCCTCATCATCTGTGTAGCGTGGGCGCGTTAAACGCCCGCAAACAATCAAATCAAGAAATAAACAATTTCAAACCTAATTCAAATGCCTGGTGGTGTGTCCTTCAGTGTTTACATAGAAAGAAATCATCCAGCTTAGCTAAGGTTCAAGCCTTGAGCGAGTTAGTGCAAGCTTCGCCAATTCTTTTTATTCCCAGACGGAAAGTGGGGGTGAGGGTAGGGGAGGTTATATGGGAGGTTATGTGGGGAGGTTATATGCGCGAAAATACGTACGCACACCACCTTAACACCCCTGACGATCAGCACTTGAAGTAGTGCAGGTCGTGCTGACCTCTCCACCACTCCCCACTTCCCCCCAAAGAAAACTATTCGCGCCAATCCACACTGTGAATGTGGTTGGAAAGCAAAGCTGTTAACGACACCCACAACGATTACCCATACGACGATGTTTAAATTCACTCACATCGCTCTACATATAGTGAAACCAGAGAGAAATGAAATGCACTTAACCACACCCTTTATTACTTCAAACAGACGTTCTTCGTAAGGTTAAATCAATGCATGATGGTGGTTGCTTGAGTGTATTGGTGTAGCACATGAGTGGAAACTTTCTTTATAAAATAAAGAAAGCACAATCCCGATGTTAGACGATCTCACTTATCCGTCTCTGCTGCCGCGGCCGGAGGCGTCGAGATCGGCGGCGGAGACGGAGCAGGCGCAGGAGCAGGAAGAAAAGGAGGATGAGGAGGAAATGCTTCTATTCAGATTTCTGAACGGCCCAGGATACAATCCAGGGAAGTGGCTCCTTCTTCACTAGAGCCCAGATGCAGTCCGCGCCGCCTGTTCTCTCTCCACCAGCTAAAACTGGGTAGGCAGAGAGGGGCTGTAGAGCAGCATCTCCCATTACTTGTGTTGGGCAGTTGACCGAAAGAGAGTAGGCTACTCAGGGCTATAGTCGCACACCCCGATTATGTGTCGGAGTGTCCCTACCTCTAAGCAAAATTTACATTAAATGTCATAGCGATTCGGGTGCATTAAGTGCAGACGCGTCGGGTGTGGGAAAGAGCCGGATTGTATGACCCGTAGGGTAGTTTGTTGCTCTTTTGAAACGTCTGGGTAAGGCGATGGTAGGGTCTGTCTCTGAAGGCGATAATGCTGGCTTATGTCCTGAACGAGACAAGCGGGTAACTTCAGTAGCGTGGAAATTTCGGCTTGTTGGTTCAGAACTTACAAATATGTAGCGCAGAAGACGAGAGACACAGACAAGTAGACAAGTGTCTACTTGTCTGTGTCTCTCGTCTTCTGCGCTACATATTTGTAAGCGGGTGACTGTCTTCGGTTTCGGCTCGCCTATCATTGATCGGCTCGCTGCTCGCCAATCAACGGCTTCGGTTTCTCGCCTATCATGACTCTTCTCGGCGACCTAAAGATATTAACGACGCCGAGCAGCGACATGGAGGCCCTGTGCGAACGAAGAAACCTAATCCAAAACGACGCCACCGCACTGATCGACGACATAAAATCACGGATAAATGCCGAGGCACCATCAATCGGTAAGCTAATTTTCCTCAAGAAGAGCCTGATGGAAAAATATGAAATAATTAAGAAACTGGACAGTGCAATTGAAGAGCTTCTCGAACTGGATGATTTAGAAAAAGAATATGAAGCCGCCTATGAATTCGAAGATCTCATCCTATTGACGAAATTTAGAATGGAGCGATTGTTCCCAGAATTGCAGAAGTATTCCACCGATGACATTGCTACAATAGCCTGGAAAAAGCAAGATGGTATCCTAAACGTCAACTAATCGGCTTTGGAGAACAGTCATCGTCCAAACAAAAACAGCGATTTGACGGCTCCTCTGAAAGAACATCATGAGCCAGAAGTCAATGAACAAGTTGTTTCCTTCAAACCAGGGATTAATTTATGGAATAACGAAGTGGAGTCACCCGTTCGTGTTGCTCGCTCAGACGACTGCAACCCCAAAGATGAAATTTCTCGATTACCGACAGCAGAAAGGACGAATAACCTGATCAACGAGAACGCTGTGCAGGAACCTGCAGAGCCGTCTTGTGTGCAAGGTTCTAGCCGCAAGAAAAGAAGATGAAGGCGCAAGGAAGGACCTAATGAAGGACCAGCAAAACCACAGGTTAACGCAAAAGCACAGCAGAGTTATGGACGTTACAAAAGGAACTCTGGCTCACCCATGGAGAGGCCTAATACATTTCATCACAGCAGCATGGCTTCAGAGGGCATTTCGTTTACCAAGGAAGAGCGTAAAAACTCCCAAGCATTTCCCCGAGGGTGAACATGGTTAAGTGCGAATGCACGGGGTGATGCTATGAGGGGGAGTAAAGTTAAAATCCGTTGGCATTCGCCCGTGAGCGCGCGCGAGCCGACCCACGGAGGTCTGGCAGTTTATCGCTGCATATATAGGGGGGTACGCCGCGCCGAGCGCGCCGAGCCAGGTGGCTGAGAGAGGAGGCGAGCGCAAGGGGAGAGGGACAGCGGCGCACGGCAGCTGCAGCCGAGCGAGGGGGAGAGGAGAGAGTGTGACGTCACGGTGGAGAGAGAGGCGCGCGGCAGCTGCTGGGGAGAGGAGGTGCGCTGTGACGTCATACCATGACGTCACGGCGCGAGGAGTGGTGCGGGGAGCGGCGCGCACCCGCGCAGCCACGGCGAGGAGGCGGAGCGAGCGCGGTCACGTGGTGAAGTGACGTCACCGCGCCGTTGCTACCGACGCTCCTCTCCGCTCCACGCCGTTGCTAGGGAGAGGAGGACTGCGGACGCCGCCGCCGCCGCCGGCGGTGGAAGGTTTGGGGTCGCTTATAAAGTGCATTCGCACTTAAAAAGATCTGAAAACCCCTACGTCCAAACGAAGACGGCGAATACGGCAAAACCAAAATGCCCTACGATGTGCAGGCCAAACTTCCGTAAACACGGCTTCACCAAAGCACGTGACCAAATGCCGACTGATCGGTAAAACGAAAAAGAAAAGAGGAGCCTCACGAAGAAGGATCGTTCTACACATGAAAAGAGTCATGCGGCACGTCAATTCCCCGACACGACAAACGATCCGACGCTCATGCCACACGAAGCATGCGCGAACGCTGCTAGGTCATCCAGGACAGACGATGGTCAAGGCAAGCCGCGTGCCCTGGCCCAAGTCCACAAAGCGCATGTGCCACAGAAGGTGGAAACATAGGTGGAAGCAGAAGAATGAATAATTATTGTGCGGCTAACACGGACCCGACGTAGCTTCTGATTACAACGGACTGTTAGTGAACTTGGACAATAGTGTTTCCGTTGGCTCCGGCTGAAAAGTAACTCCTGGTATTAAGTTAACCTTCCTTTACTTATCGGCCGGCCGGCAGGATGTTAAAAATATTAGAGGAAGAAGAGGTAGATTGGCAACTGCCTCCTACTATCACCATCATTGTAAAGTCCCATACGCCATAAAAACGAATCACGCACGTCCCGCGTTCCCCGCCTCGGTTCTTCAACAGACGGTATTCGTTGAAAAGTTTAGCCGTCAATTTCTTCGCTTGGCAACGCTGGAAACGGCCACAGACATGGCCGATGCGCCTCGGACACGGCGCAGCCTAGGCCACTGCGGCCATAGAGTTAGTGAGAAACTCTATGACTGCGGCCGCACGCCGAAGAAAAAAAAGACACCGGCGTGCGTCATCTGCTCCGTTCCAATACAATTCTAAACTGTGGCGCGAACAGAGTTGCTATTAATCGCACTCACAATGAACTCGGCGCAATACTTTGTGTTCGGCGAAGAGTTCGTAACGTGAAACACAGTCATGTGTTTCACAGTCGTGCTTAGCTGGACAAGTTCCGCCATCCCGCGGAGCCCGACGTAACTAGTGACGGCGCTCCACGGCGCACCCACATGGTTGCATGGAGGAGAATAGGGATGCCTGATCTGCGGGCCGTGCGCACAACGTCGCCTAGCAACAGACGCTTGGCCACAGATATGGCTGCGCACACTTGGTTGCCTGCATGCATTCCACGCAATTGAATACCGAGGATATAAAGCATCGTTATGTTTTCCTTGCCGAGAAGAAGACAGGATGTTGATGTAAGTGATTCTCGAGAGGACAAACGCTAGAAGTAATCGAAAGGTATCGGATTCCTTGAGGCCTCGCTTCTTGGTGGCAACGCCCCTGATCATGTGCATGATTTGATTGATTCTGTGTTTGAGGCGCTGCAAGGATACGTCATTATTAGTGTTGGCCTGGCGATGTCGGGCCAGAATCATGATGCTGGTGCTTGGAGTGATGTATTTGAATGTGTTCCTTCATGTGTCGTTTGACGTGAGAGCGGACGACAAGGAGCTGTGATTTTTTACGTGAACACCTTAGGTCACAGGCTTTTGCACATTGGCGTACTAGAAGTGAGCTGCCATGCGTTGGTGTGAGCTTCCTTAAATTTTTGCAACTCCTAGCACACGCGCAAAGCGCGCAAAGGGCCACTACACGTGCCGTGGGTGGAGCGCACAGCGGCGCGAGAGGTCGCGTGACGCTATCACGTGGCATTCAGAAAGAATGCAGGGGGTATACACGTAGATGTGCTTGTTGAGTGCACCACCTGTCTTCCTTGTCTCCGCGTGGGCTCGTAGCTAGATCGATAAGACAACAGGCTCTCGCTTTGTTACTCGGTTAGTTCCTGGTTCGATTTCTGTCAGTGCCAGTAAATTCTTTTATTTGTTCACGGTAGTTTTCTGTTGACACCATTGGTCGCGAAAGAACCCTTGGGAGGTAGAGGTAAAAAGCTTTGCTTTAAAAAAACCAGCTCTTTATTCACACCTGCTGGTCACACAAACCTCCACACGCCCTCCTAAACTGCCGTAGTGAATTCACCATTGTAGAAACCAGCTCAGAACGGCTTTCAACGCGAATTTCCGGTCATGGCTTCTAGGCTTTTGTTCATACGGCCGCGGTGTAATGAAACTCAGGCGATGAAAAGGCACCTTGCACGAGAGTTTCTATCTCGAGACGGCACTGTACCAAAAGGCCGGTGTGACGAGTTGGCCTATGACGAGTTTTCCGTTGACGAGTGGGCTTGTGACGCTCGTTCGCCGCGGCAACAGCAGCGTACGCGGAGAGCACGGAAATTGAGTAGCGCAATGTGTCGGAGCGCGCGCTCGACCCGTACTCGTACGCCATGCGGGCGCGTTCTGACGCCCAGCAAGGCATGCCGCGGCACGGCTACGGCCGCGGACAAACCGCGCATGAGGAACCCAACAGCTACGCCCGTGTGGAAAGCTCGTGGGGACCGAACGCGCAGCGCGACGGTCAGAGATCAGTAGCGCACTCGGAACCCAACTGCTACGCCCGTGTGGCAAGGCAAGGGAACCCGCTAGCGCTTCGCGGACAGGGGCCTCAGGCTGCGGAGTCGCATCGCGGCATCGTCTCCTACAAGTGCCGCACAACGGGCCACTATGCCCGCGCGTGCACGGATCCCTGCCAGGCGCCGGAAAGGCAGCGCAATTCGGGAAACGTCAACCGAGGTCGGGGAGCACTTCGTCGCCGACGGCTATGGCTACATTAGGTGGTGAGCCTGAGCCCCTAATCCCGATGGCGTGCAGGGTGAAACGCCCCAACGCACCAGCGCCTTTCATTGCCCTTACGATCGCTGGTCGAAAGTTTGCGGCGTTGTTGGGCAGCGGAGCGTCTGCTACGCTGTTCGGCGATGATGTCCTTGGTCATTTGCACCGGAGAGCCATTCGGTTGCGAGATGACTATATCACTTTCCACCTCGCGAGCGGGAAAGCCAACTCAGGCGGCTCGGCGAGGCTGGTGCGACGCCACAGATTCGTACATCTCCCTGGCCTGACAGTGCCTGTAATTCTCGGCCGTGATTTTTTGGCTCGTACAGGCATTGTGGTTGACGTTGGTAACGGAGGGTGTAGGCAAGGCGTTCATGCAGCCCTGCTCCCGTTTGCAAAGATGGCCATGGTATCGGAAGCGCGCTCCGCTCCAAATATCTCGCGCGCGCGCGCAAACACGCAACGCTGCCGGAGACGCTTTGCACTCCTGACGCCGCGCGAGCGGGCAGGGAAGCCATGCCACCCACCGGCACAGCCGCCGCCTCGACGGTAGCTCTACGAGCGCGCCCTGCGCTTCCGACAGCGCGCGCGGGCGCTCACCGCATGTCGCGGAGCCCCACGCACACACACATCCCGCAGTGCGACAAAGGGAGCCCCGAAGGGACGGCTGCCACCTCGCACCGAATACCGGGCAATCCCCCCCCCCCCCCCCCCTCCCCAAACCTTTCATACCGGCAGTAGACCCTGCCTACAATTCCGGTACGGCATTCAGCACCGAAGAGATCCTTAAGGGTGAGCAGAACTATCCGTTTTGTAAATAGCCTGTACATAATATAGATATATTGTTTTGTTCTTGTTCTGGTTGTTGGGCTCAGGGAAGAGCCGTGCTCTGAGATGGAGCGAGGTGGCGCGGCCACAGGGTGTCTGGTAACAGCTGGTATTGCTGTCAGCGCCAAGTTGTAAATATTTGTGGACCCAATTCATTGACAGGCCAGGAAGAGCCGAAAGTCTGAGGAAGAGGGCGGCGCGGCCGCCACGGCGTCCGCTAACAGCTCGTGTTGCTGTCGGCGCCAAGCGTGATGCAGTTCGTATTGCTCTAGGCGAGTTTATTTGTTTATTTGATTGTTTCGCTTTGTTTGTTTGTTTTTTTTTTGGTTGGTTGTTCTGTTTTTTGTAAAATATGTTTCTGCTCAATCTACGGGGAACTCCTGCTGATATACATCCCATCGAAGGAGGCCTCTGACCCCTTGGAAGTGGTTATCCCGCGCAGTCGGCCAAGAACGATTTTTGAGCCATTTCCACGACTCGCGGGTGGCCGGTCACGAGTGGGGCCTAAGGCTTACATTTTAAGTTCTGCCAGTGCGTGATTTGGCTTGATAACCTCGAATGTAAGGTGGGTGATACAGACGGCGGCCTTCTGCTCCGAGCACACGGAATTCCGTGTTATCGAAGAGCTGCACCAGTGTTAGGGTTCATTTTATGCCCAAGTCTAGCCCGAGCAGTGTTGCGGAATGGGCGTCCCCATTCCATTCCAATTCCATTCCGGGGAATTACAAGTTGCCTAAATTCCATTCCTTTCAATTCCTCGGAATGCCGGAACATCACCCATTCCCACTCCGGGAATTGCCGGGCAGATCAATTCCATTCCTCTAATTCCTCAACGTTTTATCGGGTGATCATCAAGTTACCAATGAACCCACCATTACCCTGATGTTATTACACGCGTTAAGAGCTGCTAAAATACGGAAAACACGTAACCAAGGTCGAGGGATAGTGGCTTTGTGGCATATCTCATTCAGTGCAATCACCCTACTAATTCCCACAGGGGCAGTTCTCCACGTAGTTATTATAGTATTTTCATGGTGAGCACGTCTTTACGAGTTGGGATGCTTTAATATTGTTTATGTGTGAATGTGTTAATGCTAACGTGACGACATATTTTATTTTTGTGCTGACAAAAGTATGGTTAAAGAAGACATTATATTTCTTAAGCAGTTAACACGCGTATGGAGCGGTCGTGAGCATGGTTAGAACTATAATTTTGGTAACGAGGAACAGAACCTCCGCATCTGGTGGTATCAGTTGAAAGAATTAACGCTCGAGCACCTTGTCCTGCCTTTGCACCAAATACGGATCACGGGCCGCACAGGTCGTCAGCCCTCACGCATGTCAAGCGCGACTTGAAAGCACGGATAGGTTCAGAACTTCTTGTGTTTGCGTGTGCGCAGGTATGCAATGTCGCCCTTGCCGAAAAGCTTAGTTACGTGCGATAGGCATCATCCACTGCGCACGAGCGAAAGTTCAGGCTGTGCTTAGAGTATGCGCGACCTTTGTATGGGTGTCTCGATGAGAACCAATGCGCAGGGAGAATTCTTTTTTCCCCCGTTAGTGTATACTGGGATAGTGCATTGGTTCGTATACATATATGCGTCTTGTTTTTTTTTTCTTTTAGAAATTGGGAGATTGTTCACACTTTAGCACCACGCAACCTTTGGCTCTAGCTAACTGAAGAAGGAATTAGAGAATGCGTTGCGGCCTTGGACTCAGCAAAACTGAGTCCAAGGACTGCGTAAGTAATTGTATAACTGAGGCCAGTATAACTAATTTGAGGAGTTCCAAACAGTGGAGTAGCAATGAAGCTTCCCCCATGTGTCCTCTAGTCTGGGCGATCAACCGAAAGAAAAGATGTAAAGAAAAATGATAACTATAATAATAGAAGGACACGTTTGGCAGCCGGTCAGTCTAGTTTTGTGGAAATTCCTACGCCAGAAAAAAGTGCGTAGGTGTCCTCGTTGATATATTGTAGGGTTTAACGCACCGACGCAACGCAGGCAATGAGGCGCGCCGTAGTGGAGGGCTCCGGATTAATTTTGACCGCCTTAGGCCGAAATGTCGTACACACGGGCGTTTTTGCTTTTCGCCTCCATCAGGAAAGGGGCCGCCGCGGCCGAGAATTGAACAGCGATCTCGTGCTCAGCAGCGCTATTAGGTCTCCTCGTGAATTTTATATGCTGCAATAAAGGTCTCAAGCTGCCGTGAAAGGTCTAAAAAAGTTTATTTTGGCTTCATTCATCAAAATTACGTAACAAAATGGTGTGAGCCAAATGGGCGCTCCGCCGTTCAGTTCTGAAAACACGAAGTGTAAAGACGGCTGCTTCAACGACCAGTTCTAAAAAAGTCCCCCGCATTTCCCCGAGTGGGAGAATGTGAAAGTGCGAATGCACGGTTGTCGGCCCGCTTGCGGCGCTTGCGCTCGGCACCCGCAGCCCACCGCCTCGCCGCCTTCTCTTCCATCTCTTCCATCGGGTTTGTAGTATCACGTGTACACCACGCAGTTATCAAGCCGCTATAACGCCGCTGAGTCGCCAACGCAACGCCGCTGACGACGTAGTTTGAATGCGTTAAAGATATAAGGAGCGTTCCTAACTCTGAAATCAGCGTGGCTTCCGTGGCTTAGTCGGTAGAGCGTCGCGCTGCGGCCGCAACGTCCTCGGATCGGAACCGGGCGCCGGATGCTATTATTTTTTTATAAAGTGTAGTGGCCTGGCTGGCGCGCCGAGAGAGGGTGTTGCGAGCTAGAGAGTAGGCGAGGGGGGAGAGGAGGCTCTACGCGAGCGCCCTCACGCGTCGGAAATCCGGCGCCGTTGCTAGGCACGCTAGCTAGCTCCGTTGCTAGGCTGCGGACGGACGGTGGACGAGTGATTCAGGGTCGCTTAAGAAGTGCATTCGCACTTAAAACAAAAAAAAGTGAACTAATACAGTTGCCTTCTGCCTGTGTGTTGCGCTTGACAAACGAGCTGCTTATAAGAAGTTTTTGAGAGCCGGTTTCGCTTCGCTATCTGTCACTAAAAGAGATGCCGTGGAAAACAGGCGTTCCACGTCAGCTGACGTCACATTTACAGCGGAAACTGCCCTTGCGAGTCGCGAAAGCAAGGGAAAGCGGCTGGTGTTCGCTTTCCGTTAGGTCGGAACCGTTCAGGAACAAAGCTTGCAGCTTGCAGGTGCAGGCGTGACCGCAGTTCCTATCACATGGGCTCTCCTGTTTCGGTTGGATTCTCGAACCAATATTTTAGGCCTTCGTAGATGCTGCTTCGGGCAAAGGCGTCCGAGTGTCTAGACAGGAGGGTCAGTATTGCTAAACGTCCTGGGGGAGGAGGAGGAGCGCGAAGGGAGATGGGGCGTAAGTGATATGCGACATTTCGCAGTGAACACAAGCACCGCGCCAGCGTCCCGATGACGGCGAGGTGGGATACGATCATCGACGGTTCCGGACGCAAAAAACGAAAGTGAAGCGTGGGGAGACAGCTCGCAGCCGGGGCGAAGGCACCACCAAGGTAAAAAATCACAAGGCGAAGTTACTGGGAGAGATAGGGGGGATGGCACCGCGGTAGTTCCCCACGACGGATACCAACGGCTTAGAGCCGCGTTTATTAGGCCGAAAATCGCGACGAACTTCGTACCACCGCTGTATTTAAGGACATAATTGTAGTAGAATCGCTGCTTATACCGTGCTTGTAATCAGTCAATCAAATTTAACAGTACTGAGGTATTGTTAAATTCAAGGCTCTGGCTCACTAATGTTTGAACTTGGGCTGGTGGGATCTTTTGCGTATTTTTGCATATTTTGACAAAAACAGCGCGTAGAAGGAAAAGTGCACTTTATTTTGGAAAAAATACATGTAATTCCATGAACATTCCATTCCGGGCAAAAGGCGCTTAATTCCATTCCCAATCCATTCCTTCAAGTATTGCCGCAATTCCATTCCCATTCCATTCCGGGGTAGCGAAAATGTGGAATGATTCCGGATTCATTCCAATTCCGGACTGGTAACTCCGCAACACTGGGCCCGAGTACCCTGTTTTGCTTTCCCACTCGGAAAGCAGAAGCAGGGAAGTTGGACGTTGTTTTGCTGTTACTCCCGACTTGTTTCTGCACCACATCCCCCCTGGCGTTTGCCCCCGATCCGGTCCTGTCACCAGCAGCCACACCACACGCGGCCGGTCCCTGCAGCCGCTGGTGCCTACCATCGCTGGCAGTCCGGGCCCCGTCCGTAGGCCACAGCCCGTTGATGCGGTTCAGCGGTGACTGAGATGAAGCCTCCTGAGCAGGCACACCTGGCGCCTCTCCGAGGCACCTGCCACAGGTGCATCACAACTGCCAGCACCCGAGCACTCCAAAAGCTGCTCTTCTGGGCTTGTCCCTTGCGGGCCCGGCCTGCACACTCCGTTGGGGCCACGACCCCGTGTCGACTGGCTGTTCTTGTTTCCCACACGACCATGACGGCCGTCGCTGCGGCGGTCGCTGCTGGCCTTGCCGGACCAACGGCTGGCTGAAGAGGCCCCTCGTGTCTGAAGAGACGCCGGCCCGCCTGCTGCTTACGCCTGCCGCTGTCGCCTGCTGTTTACATCTGCGGCCGCGGCCTGCTGTTTACATATGCTGCCTTGGCCTGCTGTTCCTGGGCTGCCCTACCTCGGGTGACTACACAGACGGGCAGGACTGAAGGTGTGTCGTGGGCGGTGCGTGTGGTGTGGTGCTGCTTCGAGATGGGAGAACTGTTACGGACTTTTCGGACCTTTATTGATCGGGGGCGAGTATTATTAACTTTGGGGATGTGTTGTACTTTTGCTCGGCAGCGGTTGTCCAAGCGGTGCAGGCTCGGTCTTGGGGAGGGGGGGATTGTGGGAACCCTTGTTTCCCTACGCCTCGCCTGCACATGTTTCCGCGAGCTGGGAGCCGCCATTTAGGGCAGCCGGCGCGTCACGTCAGTCGTGACCTCTTCGTGACCCCGTGCGGCGCGCAGAACCGGCTCGCCGCGAGCGTGGGCGCGGGGGAAGGAGTACCAGTTTGTCTTCCTTCGCGCCACCCTCTCCCCGATCAAGGGAAGACCTCCTTTCCCCCCCGAGCAGACCTGCGGGACAAACGCGCATTCCGCCGGGAGTCGACTGGGCGATTTGGTCGAAATCGGTTGGCTCGGCAGTGCCTACTCCGAATGCCCCGATGACGGTGAACCCAGTTGCCTCCACGGACTCTGCTGAGAGATTCTGCCCTGATCGGTCACACGGGATGCATCCGCTGCTCCCGCGGCCGTGATGACGGATGTCGAGGTCTGAGTACCACGACTTGAGCGAGCGAAAGGAGCCACCGTCTCCCCGCAAGCGATAGCGTGTTGTCTTGTATATGCCCTATATCTGCCAGGCTATAAAGCCTCACTTTGGATTGCTGGCGCCTGTCTACCGCATGTGAGTACCCGAACCCGTGCGTGATTCTTCGGATTCCGCAGAGCTAGTGTACGCCGCGTAGCACTCTCTAGCGAAACTTGCCGGGGTCCTCTGCTATTCCGTACGTTAGCCCACAAACTTAGCACAAAAAGTAACTATTTCCCCAACAACGAGACGTGCTATTTTATTTACTGATACATGATTCCAGCCCTTTCGTTTCACAGAACTACAGCGTATCAGGGAACCCACTGCAGCTTCACTGCGCATATAATATTTTCGAACAGGTGTGCCGCCGAGTGGGATGTACAACCGAAGCTTAACCGTCGATGCGGCGGGCCCTCTGGTCACATATACATGCAGGGGGTGGGCTTGTTGGGTGACATGGAGAACAGCTTTGCCCATGGCGTATAATTTTGCTTCCCCCGCAGAACTGAACTGTCTGTTGCCTTGTGTATCAGTTCTGTTGAATAACACTTGACAGAACACCGCCTTTTCAAGCATGCTGGCCAGTGTTGGTGGAAGACTTTGTCCAAGGAGCCGAAAGTTTATTGGATATTTTTGTGCACGGGGCATGCAAACAGGCAAGGCTCCGAAGGGTGTAATCAGCACTCCTACAAACAACACAAGTTCTAAATTGCTGTATTCGAAGGTCTTTAGCCGAACTTTGAAATATTGCCGACGTTTGCTTCTCGTCCCGCAAGAAATTGACAGGACGTCACGTCATCGTGTTTATCCTGCTGCCACACAACGATGACGTATAGGGTCGCTGTGAAAGGGAAACATTTTCTTTTGTTCTGCTCCGTATGGGTGCTTGACGACCAAGCTTAGCGAAAAGCATTTCCACACAACACAAGAAAATTTGTTTTTGTTTTGTTGCAGAGCTTTTGTTGGCTTCGCTTACGCAACAGATCTGTTAGTGTTTCGAATATGCACAAGACCCAGCGCAGCAATGCAATGGAGCCAAACGAGTCGACAGATTTCAAAGGAGTCAAACAGATTGGTGTTGTTTACGAACTGTTTTCCGTAACAAAAGTAGTGTTCCGGTATAACTATTGGTCACCACTACGCCATCCGGAAAATGGGAATGGGGAACAGGAGGATAGCAGGCAATTTAGTTAATGCCAATCTTTTAGCTAGACGAGCAACTCTGCCTGAGCACCGTGTGATTGCCTTAGCTTACGCTTTGGGCTTCAATTAGTCACGCAACTGCTTGTTACTCTGGTAAACTCGCCAGTTCACTTTTCACCTCAGAGGCAATTTTTTGCGCGCAAAACGCGTTCCACGTGTTTAGCATCTCTTGGAGAAGCGCTCAGGGGAAAGGTGTGGATGAAATAATCAAGTGGTTTGTCAAAACTGCTATAATAACGTATCTAGGCAAGACGTTGTGATACAGTATGTAATATATATTGCAATCGACCCACTCCAAGAGCTAAACACTGCTTTCAGGAAGCCAGTCTTTCTCGTGCGAAGGAAATATAGTTTTCCTGCAATCCAAACGAATGCCACAATGGCTCTGTTACACCAGCTGTTACTGCACTGAATCGGGAGACTGCGCTCTTGCGGGTTCATTCATTCGCTCGCTCTGTAGGCGAAAAAAAAAGTGCAGGATTCCGAGAATTCTCTGCTGATGCACTGAATACTTACACCGCTAGTCTTCCTTGTGATTTTGTGTTCCCACATTTGGCTATGAGTTGCCAAATACTTTGGGTTGTGTTATTCTTTTAAAGTTTCCTTTGTTCCTTTTTCCTCATAAAGTACGTTTGCGCCATTACAGCAATTAACCGCCGTGACCTCAACAATAGTGCCTTTGTACAGATGCGATCCGCAGAGCATGGTTGGTCACTTTCAAGAATATTTTCATTTGCTTTTTTCCTTTGTGCTCTTTTGGCTGTTTTTCTTTCTTTTTGGGTGTGTTTAAGATGCAAATTTTTATTTCCTTAGTTCACCAGCTGGTTTTCTTTGTTTTTTTTGGACGTCTTTGGACTTTCAAAATTTAGTTAGATCAATTTTCCCATTTAAACTATTATATTGATTATAGATATTAAAATGCAGCAATTATGCATTTGTGCCTTAATGGAGAGCGCTAACGACCGTTAACACTAATTTATATTCCTGTTTCCAATATTCTATGCGTTCTTTTTTATTTTTAAAGTTCTTTTTTGGGGCGGCGTATGATATGCATAAATTTGGTTTTCTTAGTTTTATTTTTTATATATTAATTTTCCCAATCTTTGTATTTTTTGTTTCTTGAAAATTCTGTTCGAACAATAATTTCCATTTATGCTATTGTAATAAATAACTACGCTACTTTCGCCAGGTATGCATTTTTGCAGGAAATACAGGGCGGTTCACGGTTTGCCTACTTTGGCTATTTTATACGTATTTCCAGCGTTCTTGTTTGGGCTGTTTTATTTTGGTTTTGGCCTTTTTGAGGGGATGTGTAGCCTGCGGTTTTTTTATTTTGCTTCTCAATTTGAGAAAATTCCCACTTTTTAATATGTGTATTTTGTGCTCCTTAGACACGCGTACGACCAATTATTTCTATGGCTTTTCCATGTAGCCAGAAACGACACATCTGTCCTGAAAGAGAAGCAAGTTTAATTGGACCGAACTTGTGCTCCCCTAACAACACAAAGAATACACAGGCGTCGAAACAGCAGCCAACAGAATGACGTGCGCAAACTGCTGTCGGCGAAACCAAAACCACGACGTCTGCTGCGCGGGCATTTATGTTTCGGCGCGAGTGTTTCTGGAACCGTCGAATCCGCCTTTTTCAAGACGCCACTGCGCATGCGCGAAGCCCTAGCGGTGAACGCGAGAAACTGTTTGGAGGGCCACTGCACCATCCGTCTGCAGTGTCCACCGATACTCTGCTGAGACCCATGCATCGTCGGCAACGTGAACTGCAAATATCTTGCCACTTTTGTGTCGTTTGAATACAATGCCGCTTTCGTGTGCTGCGTACAAGTGCATCTCTCGGGCCAAGGTGACAAGAACGAGCGTTTTTAAAGCAAAGCTTTTTACCTCTACCCCCCAAGGGTTCTTTCGCGACCGTTGGTGTCACCAGAAAACTCCAGCGAACAAATAAAAGAATTAACTGGCACCACCGGCAATCGAACTTGGAACTAATAGACCAACAAAGCGACAGCCCGTTGTCTTACCGATTTAGCTACGAGCCCACGCGAAGACGGGGAACACAGGTGGTGTACTCACCAAGCACATCTACGGGTTTACCCCCTGCGTTCTCGCTGAATGTCACGTGAAAGCGTCACGCGACCACTCACGCCCGTCTAGCAGCCCTGTGCGCACCTTGCTCATGTGCTAAGAGTTACAAAAATTAAAGGAAGCTCACACCAATGCATCGCATCTAGTACGCCAATGAGCTAAATAAAGCCTGTGGCCTCCAGTGTTCACGTTTTCAAAAAAATCACAGCTCCTTGTCGTCCGCACTCTAGCCAAATCAGGGAATACATTCAGATACTCCTTGATGGCCAGGCCATCACTCCAAGCCCCAGTTTCAACACCCTGGGCCTACATCTCGAGGCTAACACGACGAGTGACGTCTCCTTGCAGCGCCTCGATCAGGCGAGTTGCAACCAAGAAGCGAGGCCTAAAGGAAGCCGGTACCTTTCGATTAATTGAAGCTTTTGACCTCTCCAAAGTCTCTTACGTCAACCCCCTGTCTTCTTCTCGACAAGGAAGACATAAAGATGCTTTATATAATGATTAGAAAGGCGGTCGAGCAGGCAATTGGTCTTCTCATGAGTGCGTCCAGACAGAAGCTGCTTAGCACGGGGCTCCACAGCACCGTGGAAGAGCTGATAGAAGGCCATCTTTCTAACCAGAAGGTCCGACTCAGAACTGCGGTGGGTAACCGCATGCTTCACCAGCTTGGCTGGGCAACCCAGAATGTCACTCCGCTTGACATACTCCCAGACTCTTGGCGACTAAAATTAAAGATGCTCCCTTTGTTTAGAAATATGAGCCCCTCAGACGACGAGGGTGACCGAAAAGCACGGTCTCGGACGCTAAAACACCACCCTCGGTGGGGATCATGCAGTTATCTACACAGACGCCTCCAAACATAGAGGGCATCAATACGCCATCATCGTGGCTACCTCCAGCACCAACCTCCTTGCGTGTACCTCGCTTAGGACCCAAGAAATGACGGCAGCAGAACAGGCCTCCATCACCATGGCTCTCCCTCAACCAGGGGTTCAGAGGGTAGTCACCGATTCCCAGCAAGCCTACTGAAATTACCAGTCGGGTTGGGTGTCCTGACCTGCACTGCGCGTGCTAAAAACCACTCCCCAAACGGTTTCATTTAGCTCATCTGGACACCCCCTCACGCTTCAATGGAGGGCAACAAATACGCCCACCCAACAAGCCTGTGCTTTTAACTCCCGGGCTATGGAGCTGCACGAGGACAGTCACCCGCTTGTCACGTTCAGGGAGATAACTCAGCATTATCGCCTTCTGAAACAGACCGTACCTTCGCCTTACCCTGACCTTTCCAGAGAACAACAAACTATACCACGGCTCATACAATCCGGGCTCCTTCCCACAGCCCACCCGTCTTCACTTAATGCATACGAATCGCTACGACGCTGAATGTAAATTTTGCTCATAAGTAAGAACACTCCGCCCCGTAATAGGGGTGTGCGACTTTAGCCCCTATCACTCTCCTCTCTTTCCGTCAAGTACCCAACAAGAGCAATAGGAGGTGCTGCTGTTCAGGCCCTCTCTACCTACCCAGCTTTAGCGGGTGGACAGAATACAGGCCGCGCGGACTGTATATGGGCCCCACAGAAGAAGGAATCACTCCCCAGTGCTGCACTCTGGGCCGTTCAGAAATCTGAACAGAAGTATTCCTTCCTCCTCGTCCTCCTTCTCTGCCGCAAATCTCGTCGCCTCCGTCCGCGGCGCAGAGACGGAGAAGTCAGATCGTCTGACACCGGATTGGAGCTTGCGTTAATTTTATAAAAAAAGTTTCCACTCTTGTGCTACACCAATAAAACTCAACCAAACACCGTTCATGCATCATGCATTGATTTAACCTTACCAAGAATATCTCTTCGAAGTATATATGGTGTGGGTAAGTGCATTTTACTTCTCTCAGGTTTTACTATTTCTAAAGCGATGTGAGTGAATTTAAGTCACGTTGCATGGGCAATAGTTATGGGTGCCGTTTACAGCTTTGCTTTCCAACCACATTCACGGGGTGGATTGGCACGATCTTTTTTTGCGCTTCTCGTCAGCTACGCGCGACAGGCAACGCCGAGAAGCCTGGATTAGGGCTGTGAGACGCCAGTCTGAAAATGGGAATCGGAAGTACCCGCAGTAAAGTTTAACCGTGGTTATGAAACTTAACTGCGGTTATCACAAACTGCGGTTTTGTCTGTTACACACGAAATTCCGATTATGGTGACCGCGGTCACTTGGTTGTGAGCGTAACGAAAATAAATGACCACACTTTTAACTTAACGGGAATAAACAAAAGAGAAGCAGTGTAGACAAAACTAAATGTCGTTAAAGCAGTCGCTTCAGACCCACAGGCGACGCACTCGCACGCGGCGAGGACAGGGGATTCCCCAACTGCTCGCAACCGGCTTAGTTTGCTCAGGTCTGCTCGGTGTTGGGAACTTTTGGCTTAGCATCGCGGTGGATATTTGACCGCCGCTATCTCTACAACTGCAAATTACAATCCACAGCACAATTTTTCACCGCACTAACATCCACTTTCTCGCATGTGGAAGTTCTTTTCCGCGATCAGATTGATTTCGAAGAGCGGCGATAAGCTGTTGCTGCCGTGGTCTGGGCCGGTTCGAGCCGCTTGCTGTTCCGTCCGGGCAGGCGCGCCAGCGTATTCACAGGCACGGCAGACGTGCGCGCCGATCGTTTCCGAGTGCTGAAAACGCTTCATGATTGCCTGGTTTATCCATTTTTTTGGCGGACGACGCGCGTAATTTACAAATTTAGCACGGCTTTTATCGTGGTTGATCGGGTCGATCGGGAAACGAGCCGCTGCTGACGGGCAGTCGCACTGCTTGCGAGAGCAATGCAAAGAACGCCAGCGCCTCTTAGGGGCATTGTTGGGGAGCTGGCTATTTGAGAACCTTCGTCTCCTCCGTACGCCAGGTGATTTTTCTTTTCGCCTTCGCTGCTGCGCCGCCACTTGCGCCAGAACTGGCTTGCGCGCTTTTAGCACTGCGGCTGCGGGAACTGCGGTTAGCGCGACTGAACTGAGGTAGCCAAGCTCAGGTTTGCTTTAACCATGGTTAGCGGGGTAACCACCGTTTCGTCTGCCGTGTAACGCAGCAAACTGTGGTTTTGTCTAACCGCAGTTAACATAACCGTGGTTAACCGCGCCCGTGCAACTCGGGTCGACTGGACCAAGTCCGTCCAGCCGTTGGTGACGGCAAGAAAGCCTCCCGGAATGAATTTCTCCCCTGGCGATTGCTTGCTGATGCAGTTGCAGTCGTCAGGGGAAGTATAAGATTTTAAAAAAGCGACTAGGTGAGACGTAAAGCTACCTTCTCTTCGAGCATCGAGAAACAACGCGCTCACGCCGAAGGCAACAACCACGACGCACCGCGCAAACCTTGACCTCCGATCTGCTTTCCGTCGCTACCTCAAGAGGGCGCCACACAGCAGTGAAAAAGGCGGATTACGTTCAGAACACTGTAGAACAAACAAAGTTATTCCAGGCTGGTGAGGTTATATTGAAACACTGTCCCTATCAAAGGAGATAGCAAGTGCGGAATAAAAAATAAATAATGGAACACGCGCTTCAATTGGCACACAGATAACACAGCCCGGCGCTACGGGGCGGTAAGGCAAAACACATATAAACAAACACAATGCATGTTTCGCGGCACTAGCATAAAAATAGATACATTTCCGGGAGTTAATCAATTTTTCTGCAAATTATTGTGCCAGAGTGCATGGCCAAATTTGTTGCACGGGCCGACGCGCAGACACCGGGGCCGATTTACGACTCGTCCAAATCAGACCAAACAGCCCGCGGCCGACAGGCTGAAATATGCAGCGCCTCAAAGTCACTCTCCTTTTGCGTCGCGGCCGCTCAGCAGAATCCTGCATCGGGTGAACGACCGGCAAGCGACATGCTGCCACACGCCTGGGGGCGGCGTAGCGGAGACGGCGTGGGCGTCGCCCTCCCTTTGTCCATCGGGGGGGCTCGGCTGACGCAACCGCTTCGCTTCCACTCATCGGATTTCAAACTTCAGCCAGCGAGAGTCCTGATTGGAGCGATTCAAACTTCTCGGGGCTCCAACGAACTTCCGGGGGTATAAAAACCCGCCCGGAGGCACTTACCGTGGGCATTCTTGAGCGGCATTCTTCGGTGGCACTTATCGGAGGCACCAAGTGGATAGGTGCTGTCGCCTTTGTGCGAGTCATGTAACGTTTGCTTACCCTTGTACATACTGTATAGAAATGTTACTTCAACTTTTCGTCGGCTCGAGAACTTCATCGCTCTGCTCTGCGCCACGTCGATAGCGGACGGAGCAAGGAAACGTCGCTACACCGGTGACTGCGCTCGGATAGCCAGTCGCAACAGTGGTGGCAACGGTGGAATGCCCAGTCCCACCAGCGGTGACAGCGTCGGGATGGCTGATACCCAACAGCGGTGACAAGCTGGGATGCGAGTCACAACATTAATGGCAGCAGTGGAATGCCCAGTCCCACCATTGGATCGCTGCTGCGGGAGTCGTTTTCTTGGACCGAGAAGCGAGCCAATAAAACAAGATGGGCGCAGGGGCAGGGAAGCCGCGTCGAAATAATGATTTCGAAACGCGCAAACAGTGGGGGAGTAGCGACCAGTGCATGACACTCGCGAGTTCGCAAGCCGGGAAGCTCTCGCAGAAACTTGACTCTTCCCCAGGGAGCGAGACGCGAAAAGATGGCGAGCAGCGTAGCGGCAACTACGAGATGACGGAAAACTGTCGTGGTAGCCTAGTCGCGCCGCCAGCGGCTGAAGCGTGTTGCGTACCACCCCTCGGTGGAGAAACGCAGCGTACGCAGCTGTTGCGCGAAAACGAGTTCAAGGTTGAAGCTCTGCGAGAAAGAAATCCAGTGAGCTCATTGCGAATGACGCTAACAGAAACTGTGCCGCCATCTGTGAGAACAATGTGGTACCTAAACGCGATAACACACTTGCTCAGACGTTCGATAGAGGGCCCGACGAGTGCGTTGAACGCGTTCATGTGTCGGCCTCGGTTTTAGCGGTTTTAGCGATTTCAGCAGAATGCTCATAATCAGGGGAGGCCTTGGAGACGGCTTACAAACTTGGCGCGCACAGCGCGCGACATAACGAGGTTTTGCGGGAGAGTGTGGACAGCGAGGCAAGCCGGACGAAGCCGCACGAGCCCCCGGAAACAGAAGGTGCTCCTTCGGGTGCGAGCTCTAACTCGGGCGGTGTTGTGGCAAAGCATGTGAGCGGGACACGAAAGACGCGCGCGCAACGACGAAGCCCGTGCGCCGAGCGCACCGAAAGCTCTGGCAGTAGCTTAGTGGAGCCGCCGACGACCGTAGCGGATTGCGTCGCCCCCATCGGCGGGGAAAATTAGCCGGCCGCGCGTTGCGAGGCGAACTCGATGTTGTACCAAGTTCTGGATGACTTGCTTGAAATCAAGGTGGGGCCCTTTCAGCCGCATTCCAAGCCAGTTGAGCGAAGGCACTTAGTGCGAAAGCGGAAGTTAAGAATTCATTGCTTTGAGCGAAACCGCGGTTGGGAGTCATGCGTGCCTGCCGCTGTGTTGGCCTTGAAGTCAGCTCCGCACAAGATTACGGGCGTCAGCCCTGCGAGGCTTGTACATGACCGGGGAAAGAGAACGAGTTTCGAATGAGGAAATTAGCCTGTAGGGAAGAGCTAGTTGTAACGCTGCGTTCGTTTGTCCGTTCGGACAGTCAGTACCGTAATGTTACCCTTCGGACTCAAACACGCGCCGAATTGCTTCTGAAACAAATGGATCGGATGTCTCGTGGCCTGTCGGAGTACGCGCTCCTTTACCTCGACGATATCGTCAGATTTTCTAGCAAATAGGTAGGAGCATGTTGAGCACTTACGAGTCGTGCTGAGCAGGCTCAAAGAAGCCCGCCTAACAGTCAAACCGTCTAAGTGTCACATAGGTTGCGTCGAAGTGACGTAACTAAGGCGGGTGGTGGGGGTAGCGCGGCCAACAAAGAGCGTCAGTGATCATAGTCGCAGTCGTGAACTATCACCGGCC
This sequence comes from Haemaphysalis longicornis, assembly GCF_048455015.1. NCBI lineage: Eukaryota > Metazoa > Arthropoda > Arachnida > Ixodida > Ixodidae > Haemaphysalis > Haemaphysalis longicornis. The sequence continues at coordinate 187,457,921 of NW_027526203.1, forward strand.
AACCACTAATTCCGAGATAAGGGCTTATTTAGGTGTGAAGGGATATTATCAGGCTCGTGAGAAAGATTACTCCACACTTGCTAATCCTTGATTTGACGCTCTTAGAAACACTTATCCAATAAAGGTGGAATGGCACGGAAAGATAGAGAACGTGTTACGAATGATGACACGTGCCGGGGCGACGAGGAAGTTCTAACGCTGCCTTGGTACTCCCCGTGACTTCTGTTTCGTCTCTTCATGAACAGCTTTCAGCTTATCATGTCTATGGTAGCAAAATTATGGCCCTCATCTGCTGCCTCAGTTGATTATTTCCGCACCGCGTGATTTCAAAAAATCAACCATAGTTATGATCACTTCATGTCGCGTGTTTTCTTTGACACATAGTTTGAGATCTTATTTTAGAGTCTCGCGTCCCGCATGTTTCTCTTGGTTTAGAGGGTCCAAATTGTGGATAGACACTTAGCTAGGAGAGTTTATCACGTTTTTTGGAGTCTGGTGTTCTGACGGAGTACAGAGGGTGCTTGCTTGGGCTGGGTGTTGCCTATTGTCTGCTGGTTCTTTGCAAGCTGCGGAACGATGAGCGACCGGTGCTGAGAAACGAGACCTGAAGAGCCGGGCGAAGCTGGTCGAGACACCTGGGCAGCACGGCAGCACCTATGATCCGGACCTGGCAGGTGGTACCTGTTCGTGGAAAAGAGCGTGCAACCGCCCTTTTCCTGGAGCACTGGAGGTGAACCTGGATGAGCCTGGCAGACGAGCGCGCCCAGCATCAGAGCCTCGTCGAGGCAGCTCGTCTTTCTGGCGCATTGTCTGGCGGCGGGGGTGCTGTTGTGCCAGAGCACACGGCCCACTTTCGTTGCACGGGGCGACCCGCAGACAGTGAGGCCGATTCACGCCCCGTCCAAACCAGACCAAACCGCCCGCGGCCGACAGACTGAAACATGCAGCGCCGCAGAGTCGCCTCTCCTTTTGCGTCGTTGCGGCTCGGCCGAATCCTGCATCGCGTGAACGACCGGCAAGCGACATGCTGCGGGGGGTAGCGTCGCGGAGACTGCGTGGGCGTCGCCCTCCCTTTCCCCATCGTGGCCGCTCGGCTGACGCAACCGCTTCGCTTCTATTCGTCGGATTTCAAGCTTCAGCCAGCGAGAGTCCTGATTGGAGCGATTCAAACTTCTCGGGGTTCCAACAAACTTCCGGGGGTATAAAAACCCGCCCGGAGGCACTTAATCGTCGTCATTCTTGAGCGGCATTCTTCCGCGGCACTCTTCTGAGGCACCAAGTGGAGAGGTGCTGTCGCCTTTGTGTGAGTCATGTAACGTTTGCTTACCCTTGTACATACTCTATAGTAATGTTACTTCAACTTTTCGTCGGCTCCAGAACTTCATCTCTCGGCTCTGCGCCGCGGCGATAGCGGACGGAGCAAGGCAATGTCGCTACACCGGTGACTGCGCTAGGATGGCAAACCGCAACAGTGGCGGCAGCGGTGGGATGGCGCAGTCCCAACCGCGGTGACAATGTCGGGATGGCTGATTTGCAACATAGGTGACAAGCTGGGATGAGAGTCACAACATTGGAGCACGCGGTGGGATGCCCAGTCCCTACAAAATGCAGGCCATTACGTGGTTGCGCCGTTTTCGCAATTCTTTTATTTATGTTTTCAATGTTCTTATCCAAAGTTTTATTTTAGTTTTCGAATTTTATAGTTCACGTATAAGCTTATTGTTTTGTTTCGTTCAGTCGTTTTTATAAAATGCTTTGTTTTCTTTTTGTATTTTTGGTTTTTCATGATTTTGTGCTACCAATCATCTCAAATTACGCTATTTAGCTCCATTTACGAAATTGGCGATTGTTAACAGATTTAGACGGTACAATTACCGATTAAATGTGTTTTTAGAAACTTCGTTCAGCCAATTAGCTCAGTTTATTCTATTATAACTACTAAACCTGTTACTTTTCCCAATTGTGCCTTTTTGGGCAAATGCAGGGTGTTAAATTGTTGGTCCGTTTTTAGGACTTTTCATTTATGCTTGCGTTGTTCCTTTGAGGATCTTTCTAGTTTGTCTTTGTTTTGGCGCTGCATAATATCGAGATTTTTATTTGGTTGGATTATTTCGATAAAATTCCTGATTTCTTGATTTTTTTCAGTTTTGTTCGGCGTATTATGTCTTTTTTCGCTACTATAAAGATTTAATGCGTTACGTCTGCCATTTACGCAATTTTATACAAATTCAGGCCGTTACACGGTCCTCACTGCGGGGTAACTTGGAACAGAATTACAAGTATCAATAATCTATAGCATACGTATTGCCGCTATCATTTTCCTTTGACGTACCCAGAAGGTCCCCTTGGCTTCTTCTAAAGATTCCTTGTCATTACCGTAGTTACCCCCGTCGACGCACGATAATCGGCAACAACATGAATCAACATGATTCAGTACTCGCGTTCATGTGCGGTTTTTCACGTCGCCGCTGGAGACTAGTGTCTTCCCTTGCTCATCGGCCCGCCCCATTTGATTGGAGGGCGTCTCCAGTCATGCCGCAAACACGTTCGCGTAATTTGGCGCCATACTTTTTTTGTGTGCGTTTTGAAGGCAATATAAAAAAAAATTCCGTTCACGTTCAAAAACATTGCCCATGAATGACACCCCTGCAAACGAACGAAGGGTGTTACTGGTTGTGTTAGCCGAGAAGTGCCTGATGGAATTACTAAATTGTTGCCTTTACGCTCTCTAATAGATCGAGTACTAATAAATATATAAATACAGCACATCTACTGCCCCAAGAAATATACTGGGTGCATCTGACGTTCTAGTGTTTCGCAAGGAAATGGCTTGTGCCTTTAACATAGCACCTATCGATATGATGAATGTCACCTAGACTAATATCGTTGAAATTGGACCACAGTCAGATATGGCAGTTCGAAAGAATAAAAGTGTCCCCATGAGTGAATTCTATTCTTTGGCATTTTTATGGTTTTGTCGCGTGGGAGAATTAAATAATTAGGTTTGTTCATAGAGATGAATGATTATGCTACATTTATAATTTTAAAACAAAGACAAAGAGCAGCCGGAGGAGAAAAAAAGCTCAGTCATCGAAATAAAAAACTGAGTTACAGCCTTCATGTGCTTGTGTTTGTTTCTTGCTACGTATAAACTACAGGTCGAAATGGCTATTCCAACGGTACCCCACGCCTCCTGGTCAACAGTAAACACTACCAAAATCAGTGCATTGAGGACCTTGCCTTTGTTCTCAGACGCTCGATGCTCTCTTTCTGTGTATCAAATTTTTATTGCTATTTTAAAAAAAGGGGGTCGATACATTCTCGAATTAATAAAGGGGCTTGCGACATTTTTAGCTCGCACTTCTGTAGGTATTTGTGGGCTTTGTGTGCTCTCGAGAAAATACATTTCTCAAAGCGGGGTAAGGTCCAGTGATCTCCAGTCCATGCCCGATGACGGGCAAACCAATTGGTTTCCAAAAAATGAGGTGCAATCGTCGAACAAGTAGAAAGAGACCTTTGTAGGTATGTCAGGATTTCAATCCACTTTCTGCGATCGGCTGTATAGAACGGCCACCAAACACAATAAAGCCGGCACACACTCGATATTTTTTCTGTACATATTTTAAGCAAACAAATCACGAGCGAAAAGTATTGAATTCATTGTCTTCGTTTTTACAGCAGTGAAATTTAATACCTAGGATGTGAACTTTGTTTGCGGTGGTACAGGAAATACAAGAGCCAGAAATTCAATCGGACCGGAGCTGCCGTACTTCTACGAGACATGAGCCACGTATCTGAGAGTACATTTTCCCATCACAAGGGTCAGCAACTTGATTGCCCCTCACTCTTGGCAGTGGTTGCTGATGCTAAATGTTTTCGCTTAGTCAATTTTCTGTGCACGACGTTATGGGCGTCCTTTTATGCATTCAGCTGTGGTGTTTTAAGGGGAAGTTTTTATCAGGAACTCCCGGAACTTTTCTACGCCTTTTTTCTTGCTGAGGTTGAGCAACGTCAGGCTGCTTATTATGCCGTAACCCCCCCCCCCCCTTAACAGGTCCTGTCAGCTATAGCGGTGATATTGAACACGCACTTGGTCACCCGGAACAAAATCTTAGTGCCGATGGAATGCGGCGAAGGCTGTCTAACCGGTAGGAAGTACAAGAAAGTCTAAGCTGGGTGTGACATTTTATGTACGCGTAGGAAAACTTCTGTTGAATCAGTGGTTTAATAGGAAAACATTTGCAGAGTGGTTATTTTCTTCCGTACGTGTATAGAAGACTATGCGGGACAAAAAACCGAACACAGCTGACAGACGAAACCACAAATTAATTCTGCTCATTCTATGTTTATTCCAACGTTCGCCTCCGCTATAAAGCAAACGATTAAGGTGTATAACGATAGCATTGCTCGTGTAGTATTGCTCACGTCGGAAAGTTTGTAGCATGTACAGAATAGTAGCGGACCATATTTCGCTGTTCGTTTGAAAGCAAGGGCACGTAGATTTAGAGGTGGAAAGAGCAGGACAACGACAGCCGAAACACATGGCTGAACTGCTCAGGAGTGCGTATTGAAACAAGGCGCACACTGCCCTCGCTTCACCTGCATTCATAGCCCTGTTGGCATGCTAAAATCGGCGTAAAATTTTTCGAATGGTAGGACTACGAACTACAGTGGCCCTAGTAAAATAGCCGTGGGTTGCCAGCCAGGGGCTACCAGCACCGCCTCTGCGTCCCGCGGGGAAAATTATGCACCCCTCCGTCAAACGACGATGATGGTTGAACGCGAAGTTTTATCATGACGGATTGTTTGGTTGTTGTCTTTCCAAGTTTTCCAAACCGCTTTGGCAATTTCGAAAGAAGAGGAAGAAGCCGTTCGGAGCTGCTGTGTTTTTTCCGATGATGCAAGCTAGAAACAGCACATCGGCCTTTGGCCGAGGCGCTTCAACATCCGGATACGAATAAAATACAAGATCGTCCTTCCCCGTCTCCCAAATGGTACCGTTGTTTTGAACACCGATTTTCTGCATGCTATTCGTCGTCCGTACCGCACCCCTGATTTCAGGGATGGTTTTCCTTGAGCTATGGATCTCAAAGACCTCATTAGCATTGGCCGATACCAGATGAGCTATGTATGATTGGTAACGTGCGTCAGTGCCCTTGCGAAGCATAAGCTTATAGACCTCAGAAATTTCCCCGTGAAGTCCCCAAGGAGTATGGTGTTTGACCCGGATTGCGGGAGATGAAGGTAAAGTGACTTTGGTTAACCCCCGATATGGAGAGTGGTCGAATTGTGCAAACGCTGGAGCCGTGCGGCACCATCAAGTCTGTGACCCGGAAGATTTGGCGGTACTCTGGAATGGACCACATGGAAACTTCGAAACAGGACGGCTGCCTAAAGTTGAAAGAAGGTGTTTCTGTGAGCAGTATCCCGCACATGACATGCTAGATGTTTATGGGATACAGAGCTCGGTAGTCATTCCGGGAAGGTCACCACTTTGTCTTCTTTGTAGCAGAGTTGGGCACATGCGTCAGCAGTGCCGTGCACCCCGATGATACCAATGCCGGCGATATGAGCACACGGTAGAAAACTGTAATGACGTATGCGGACAAACTACGTCAGGGTCAGGCGAAGACTATAGGCGATGCAACTTCCCGTTACCTTAAAATGCATTTGAAGTGGTGGATTCTTCAGGACAGTTCAGCGTTGCTCCAGGCCTGGCCACCATTTCCCAGCAGTCTCCGCCTGCCAACTTGAAGAACCCATGGCATGACCCTGTGCTCCCGGAACCAAAACCCCCTGACGGTGGGACACCAGATTCCAAGAAGCGCGGGCCAGTGGGGCCTGTCTTGCCTTCAGCTGAAGACTCCAGGAACTTTGAGGATGGGAGTCCGTCAAAGGATGGCGAACTGTTTGTGAGCTCCAGTGACAGCGCATCTCTTCCATGCAGCGGAGTGGCTAAGGAACACCGCGGTAGTTCTGCGAGCTCCGTCAAGGTTGAGGATGATTCTTCGGAACCTAGTGCTTCGCCTTCGGCGTCGTGAGCTGATGCGTCCTCTTTTTATGAAGAGACGATGTACGCCGCTTCAGGGCGTCTTTTTATTAAAAGGAAACCTGTTCCGGTGTAGGGAAGAGGCAGGCGCCTGAATTTATAGCAGTTGCAGGGGTAGATCCGGGAGCTAACAGCTTAAATGAGCGTAAACCCCAAGGAGGCACTCTGAACCAGAGGTCGGCGAACTCACTCATGAGTCCACTCAGACTCATTTGGACTCAAACTCACGCGTGAGTTTGAGTTTGAGTGAGCGCGAGGCCATGGTGGGCTTGAGCTTGAGTGAGTTTGAGCCGAGTGAGCCCGAATGAGTTTCAGTCCATTTTGAGTACTGAGTACATTTTGAGTTTGAGTCCATTTTGAGTTGTGAGTACACTTAGAGTTTGTGTCCATTTTGAGTTCTGAGTACACTTTGAGTTTGAGTCCATTTTGAGTTCTGAGTACAATTTGAGTTTGAGTCCATTTTGAGTTCTGAGTACATTTTGAGAGTACATTTCGAGTTTGAGTCCATTTTGAGTTCTGCGTACAATTTGAGTTTGAGTTCATTTTGAGTTCTGAGTACTTTTTGAGTTTGAGTACATTTTGAGTTTGAGTACATATTGAGTTTTGAGTACATTTTGAGTTTGAGTACATATGAGTAGCCTAGTAGGCAGCTATGGTTGGCTGTTAAGTTTCATGCGTCGCTGTGGGCTGGGAATTCAGGTTATCTGCGGGTACGGCACCATTCGCAATCCGCATGATCAGTTGGGAGGGAGGGGGTGTCTGATTTTTTTAAGATTCTTGTTGAATTTTCGTGACCCTAAGCACTTGCTGTAAACCAAGTTTTCGCAGCTGGGCGCGTCAGTGATAATTGACTGGTGAGGTCATAAAAAAATCGCGCCAATCCACCCCGTGAATTTGGCTGGAAAGAAAAACTGTAAACGGCACCCATAACGATTACCCATGCGACGTCCCTTAAATTCACTCACATCGCTCTAAAAATAGTAAAACCAGAGAGAAGTGAAATGCACTTAACTACACCATTTATTACTTCAAAGAGATATTCTTGGTAAGGTTAAATCAATGCATGATGCATGAACGGTGTTTGGTTGGATTGTGTTGGTGTAGCACAAGACCGGAAACTTTATTTATAAAATTAAAGCAAGCTCTAACCTGGTGTTAGACGATCTGACTTCTCCGTCTCTGTGCCGCGGACGGAGGCGACGATATTTGAGGCAGGGAAGGAGGAGGAGGAGGAAGAACTACTTCTGTTCAGAGTTCTGAACGGCCCAGAGTGCAGTCCTGGGGAGTGATTCCTTCTTCTGTGGGGCCCATATGCAGTCCGTGTGGCCTGTGTTCTGTCCACCCGCTGAAGCTGGGTAGGTAGAGAGGGCCTGAACAGCAGCATCTCCCATTGCTCTTGTTGGGTAGTTGACGGAAAGAGCGGAGGGGTCTGAGGGCTAAAGTCGCACGCCCCCATTACGGGGCGGAGTGTTCCTACTTCTGAGCAAAATTTACATTCAGCATCGTAGCGATTCGGATACATTAAGTGAAGACGCGTAGGCTGTGGGAAGGAGCACGGATTGTATGAGCAGTAGGGTAGTTTGTTGTTCTCTGGTAAGGTCAGGGTAAGGCGAAGGTACGGTCTGTCTCAAAAGGCGATAATGCTGGGTTATCTCCCTGAACGTGACAAGCGGGTGACTGTCCTCGTGCAGCTCCATAGCACGGGAGGTAAAATCGCAGGCTTGTTGGGTGGGCGTATTTCTTGCCCTCCATTGAAGCGTGAGGGGGTGTCCAGATGAGCTGAATGAAACCGTTTTTAGTGAGTGGTTCTTTAGCACGCGCAGTGCAGGTCAGGACACCCAACCCGACTGGTAATTCCAGTAGACTTGCTGGGAAACGGTGACTACCCTCCGAACCCCTG